>NW_019213367.1:2419-5187 GCF_002532875.2 Varroa jacobsoni | reverse complement strand
TCGGCCCCTGCCCATTACCCACCCTCGCCGACAAAATCCCATGAGGTCCGCCTACATGACTCCACACAGTCACATCACATGTCCTGAAAAAGCCGCCAGCCGCCATGGTGAGAGCAACATAAGTTTTGCTGTTGATTACGGGTCTTTTTTTGCTTTTGACATGTTGAATCGGTCTACCTTAAGTTTGTACCACTTTCAGACACAGAGATAGATGACACAGCTCACCGTTTACATACGGCGGGTGAGAGACGCCAGTGCGCTATCATATCGGAAAAATTCTGAGACCACGAGCATTGCCAAGACCACCTACGGCCGTGCAAAAAACGCCTGAAGTAGCGGAGTGGGAGTTTTTAGCCGGCGTCTCATCTGAGGCGACATCTAGCTTTGTTGTCCCGTGGAGTCGTTATTGCGAGACGCTCAAGATAAGACGTATATTATGCTGTTCTCATTTACTCTTTTGTCTACTGATCCCAACTTGAGATTGTCGCTTCCATTGTCCCCAAAACGCATTTACACTTCCCATGCTCACGCAAGTCTCTAACTCGGTGTGTAACTTGTTACCTTTTTGGACTGATACGATATCAGTCATTGATTGACCACTTCGCCGGTCGCACAGGTACCCCCGCCTAAGTCGATCTGGATATTCGGATAGCTCAATGAGCCTCGTTCAAAATTATTGTATAGGGAATACAATCGCATTAACACGTCAACTAAACTCGATAAGTAGCCGATCTGGAACGTTACTTTGCGTGCTCAACGACCATTTGAATAGCAGGCAAGATGCCTAGGTTCCGACCTGTATGGCTTATATTCAACATATCGAATAGAACTTAATTATACGCTTATGCTGGCAGACCCAACAAGTAGCCTTAGAGCTCAATTCACGATTTTCCAAATCTGAAACCACCGTCTCTTCTGCCACTGGCGACGCGCCACTCACGACCACGTGCACAGAGACGAGCTGGTATGCGTGAAACGAGCGAAAATATCTGAGAGAGAACGAGCAAGCGTGAAAAGTACTGATTATTGTACATACAAATAATGGTGGCAGATTGAAGATGTTGATATCTGCTACAACAAATACGGGTAATAAAGAGCTGCATTGGTAATAGCTGGCTTCGGTGTCTTGGAAAATAGGTGCGTAGTAATCGCACTCTCAACGAAAAAAAAAAAAAAAAAAGGTCAAGTCACTTGTCCGACTCGGTCTACGCAGATCAACAAATTCAATCGATTATAAATAGACACAGATATTTACGCTACATTTATTCTTCAGAATAAAAGGCTTGTCTAAAGTCAGCCAGGACTCATTCTAACCTCCACTGGTCTCCTCTGGATCAACTAAATACAGAAACTTGTTGAAAAGTACATGACGTAAGCATGCTTCTATATACTGATATATATATATATATATATATATATATATATATAATAAGGATAAGAACAGTTCAATAACAGTAATTTGTATATTTATCGAGAATTAAAGTAGACGCGATTATGAGACAGAGCTGATCAAGCTCGAAACCTGGCCAAGATATTTATACCAAATAGATCTGTCGGTGCATAGAAAAGGAGGAAATTTAGTGTCTCGTTACTTCGGGAGGCTGTACCGGCATACGTGTGTGTATCTGTGTAATGAGATTTCTATCCTGTACGTTAAAGACGGCAAGGGTAATGCGTAATTTCGTGGCGATAGAATCCATCTTTTTCGTAGCCTAGTTAGGTTTTAGAGTTTTGAAGTGAGAAGCAAATTTAGAACGCCACTAATCTTAATAGGCAACCATTCGTCCTTGTGGACCTGAAATTCGTACAACTATACATGTTACAGTAATGATTCTAACCAAGATTATATACAATAGCATATAAAAATGCGCATGCGTCTGTGATCGGCAATCCATCCGCTAGGGGCAACCTTATCTTGACGGGGCGAGTAGGCAGTCTGACATATAGCAAAGGGGCAAAGCAGCGGCAAGTTTAGCGCTTCGTAACAACGCGACTGACGAGTTCATATAAGAATGACCGACTATATTCTATCAGTATTATACACACATGCCAGGTCTGTATTTACGCTCTAGGTATTTTGCCTCTTAATTCACTTTCGATTCCGAATGGATGTTTAAGAAAATGAGATGCCTACACGCGAGTGTCTAGAAGAAATTTCATCTTTCGAGCGAGCTTGGGTCATTATCTCCCCCCGAAGCCAATAACATTCTCCTGGTCATTTTTCCACTCGGTTCTTCAGTATGTATATATATATCTATCTATACATATAGGTTTCGTCCCAGTGAAAGCTGGGCAAAAATCACTCTAACCCTTACATCCAAGTATAACCACGCGATAACAAGAGGGCGATTTGCCCTTCTGTAGTGTCTCACCATTTTGTCCAAGCCCCTTCCCGGCCCTAGTTAGCATTACATACATTCTTTTTCTCCCATACTTTTGACTCATTCACACTCGGCGAGGGGGACACCCACGAACTTAAATTATCAATCATTAGCGGTTGCTAATTAATAGTTAATATACAATACGGAAAAACTATATAACTAATAAAAACGTACATCAATAATATTAAAAAACACCATCGTAATAATCATAATGAAAGCCAAAAATCATTGTCAGCGTAACCTCTTCACAGGCGGCGGGAAGTAACAGGATAAACAATGCAGAAGTGGCCGAAACCTCCTTTCTGTTTATGTCACACTTCTTAATTGTCTGTTGTCATGTCTGTTGTATGTCATGAACTGTGTGTGTGTGTGTGTGTGTGTGTGTGT
>NW_019213367.1:0-1978 GCF_002532875.2 Varroa jacobsoni | reverse complement strand
CGGGTGTTCAAGTGCGATGATTTTGTGGCTATGATGCTGATAGTAAAATTGTGCCAACGGAATTGTGAATTAATAATAATATTGTTATTATGTAATTATATGTGTTTATTCGAAACGGTCTAAGACCCTCATCATTCGATCTGGGGCTGTTTCCATTGCTTTCTTCCTTTCGATCTGAAGTGGATTCTCCAAGCGACTTTTGTCTCTCCTTTTTTTTTTTTGTTTGGTGAGTTAATGAACGTAGAACGGCAACGTTAGCAATCAGCTAATCGACGTGTGTGGATTATAGTTATCCTTTGTTTCATCATTTTTTTTATTGTTAATAGTGATTATGGGAAACTGAGGAATTGTCATTCGTCTGCGTAGTTTGGTTCCGCTAATCTGGTCAGTCCTGCAACGATGTCAGCGCAGTAGCTATTAAGATCATTGTCAATGTGGTTTGTTGTTGGCCTGGAAAAAGCTCGACTGTATTTGTTATATCTCCTTCGTGTTTCGTAAATGGCATATTTATCGTTGGGGACAGTGTAGATACTTGTCTGTGTGTTTTTTTTACAGTGTTTGATTTTTTGCGTCTGCTCTGAGCATCTGCATTGCTAGGTCTATTCTGTCTTTGATCCTGCTGGCGTCATTTTTGTCCTTTCCGTCGTTCTTCTCCTTGTTGTTGTTGTTGTGGTGATAATTTTTATTGTGCTTATGATTCTTATTTTGTGCTATCATCATCGCCAAGATCTCTCAGCACTACTAACGCTGACGCTAGAATTATCTTTCGCTACACAGGTTATATACGATATACTTATTATACAAGGGTTTGGTATCTTCAGTTCAGTCGATTCTTTTTTGCTGCATCTTATATCTCGCAGTACCCCTCTCCCAGCTCTGCCATACGCCTGTACGTCACTGCGTTTCTGTGTTGGCCTCCGTAAGGCGTGTGAATGTCTCCATTTTAAGCGTCAATGCAGATTATATATACAATTCTGCAAATATCAACCACTATATTACTACTACTACTACTACTACTACTACTACTACTACTATTTATCGAACAGTTATAACAACAGCGATAGCGACGACAATAAGAATAATGAGAGTTCTTCTTGCATTCAACTATCAGTCGAAAGATTAATTTAACAAAAAGAAAACCTTTTGCTTTTTTCTATTCCTGTTTGGTTGTCATCGGCTGCAAGTTCTTTGCTATACTTGTCTGTTGTTTTTTTCGCATCGTATGTGGTCTCGAGTGCATTTATCTATCATCTATCTATCTATCTGTCCATATATATATATTATCTGTGTTTCATCGTCACTATTATATATATTATCATTAGTAGCAACTAGTATGAATCTTCCTTATTACTACAGCTATCGTATATATATTTTATAGTCGTACAGTTAATAATAGTAATCTTCACAATATGCTTGTTTCTCTGTGTCGTCGTCGTCGTCAGCATCTTCGTTAACGATCAACGTCCGCGTTGTCGTAACTTTTATGTCTTCGATCCTCGTGTTCGTGTTCGTTTAGCGTTTCGTATGATTTAATCATTGCAGCGATCCATTAGCTTTCCGTCGGTCCTCATCTTAGTGCGTCATTTTATCGTCCCGTTCACTTTTCATAGTTTATTTCCATTTGTCGCCGTAAGATCCTATCGTCTCACGCTACACTGTGAAGTATATAAGGCATACGGGGTGAACCGTGACTCCTGTGATGGACTCTCTCCCTCTCTGTTTTATATGAAAGATATTTAGCAAATATTTTTTCTTTTCTTCGTAGATATATATATATATATAATAGCCATAGTTACAACAATTAAAAAAGATTTCTTTTCTCCGATCACGCTGCTATTGTTTGATCGGAGTCTGATTCCCGCGACCCGGCAAAGCATCTGCTACAATACCAACTGCTACCGTATCAGAAGTGTCGTAAAAGGTCTAATCATCGATGCGGGGATAACCTGCGGGTCCTACAACCTGCGACAGCGGCGGC
>NW_019213366.1:39797-81927 GCF_002532875.2 Varroa jacobsoni | reverse complement strand
TACATCCTATTCTCTTAATCTTCAACTCCTTGCCTTAGTGAACTGAACGTTGTCATACAACGTTGAAGACGTTTTTGACTGACATATATCTTTGTACATGTTAGGCCGATCAGAGAGTGGACTCGTTTTCTCAGCTCACTTTGCATATTGTTAACTTCTGAAAGTGACCAACCTTTACTACTAACGTTGTTTCTTTAGCATTACATGACTTTGTTACACCGTTCTGGCACTAAAAAAGGACGAAGACGATGTCCTTCAGGCCGGGCCGAACAGATGAAGTCTATTAAAAAAAAATTTGGACTACAAATCGGGTACAAAAGAGTTTCCCATTTTTGGTTTGTCAAATCTCCTCGGGTCGTCACAGTCACACAGGCTCTAACGTCGTTATTCAACGAAATAATTTTGTATCGTTTCTAATCTTTTCAGGATCTTTTTTAAAATAAACTTTTCAGTCCGACGACCAGGTTCAGTTCTGATGCGCCATTTTACTGAATTTCAAACGACAGAATAGCTTTTCCTATACTAATAAAATGTTTGAACCATTGTTTTTTGCTCATCTTTCTATCCTTAATACTGATAAATAGATGTGATTTTTGTTCCGTTAGTACTGTCGTAGGCAATGGCCCTCTCACTGAGTTCACCCTTCCCTGATCTCTTCGGATTCATGCTTATAAACCTAAGACGAATACTTATTCACTGAAGCCTGCAGTTCATCGACATTCGCTTTTAACGGCCATCTAATGCGTAAAGTGAGATTTAGGTTGAGATTTTCGGCGTTGAAATGTTAGCAGACGTCGTCACATGGTGCCTTGCTGAATCCTCGTTATTTTAGCTGCACGCTCACCAGTAAGGAAGTAATATAGAAAGCCGCTGGGTGAGATATGCACTTACTTAGAACCACGCTTTGGTTGGAGACAGAACGTATTTAGCTAAAATATAAATAGTGCAACAACCAATGTACGGTTCAAGTTAAGAGAAAGGATATGCTGAGTTTCAAACCAAATGTGTAACGATAATATTTGCATAGAAAAACTTCAACGTTACCAGCAATTACTTTCCGATTGGTCAAATTATAAATCTAAAAGAGAAACCACATTGCACAAAAGCGGATTCTACTGTATATACATATATATCTATGTACGGATTTATAAATTGGCGGGCAAACGACAGAGCCGCTGATCCAGCGGACTTTTCCACGTTTCTGAACATTTTTTTATTATTTGTTGAAAATTCAGTGATAAAAAAGCCTGTTCTGAATATCAACATTTGCAGTCCTGGATTGTGAAATCCTTGAGGCGTATATGCTACTCCAAAGTTTTTTTTATTCATGCCTATATTAGATATTCGATATTTTGGGCACGTTTTAAGGTTGTCATCTAAGAGGGCTTAAAATTATTTTATATAAGGAAACCTTTGAGGCGGTCTTATTATAACTTTTAGGACACCGTTAGGAAAGTCATGAGGTGCGTGTCTTCAGTCGCATAGCGACGGATCCTTCATATTTGTCATTCTGGCCAGCATTATTGGCGTTTTTCCTCCTCTTACCAGACATCTCGACCCCTAAAAGACCCAAGGAGAAGTGTGAAATGATCGCGCTTAAGTAATTAATCGAAATTGCTGACTTGTGTAGATTCATATGGCCCCTAGCAGGATTCGCATATGCAAATGTCATCGCGCTGATTTCATATATATTATAGGATTCGCATATGCAAATGTCATCGCGCTGATTTCATATATATTATAGGATTCGCATATGCAAATGTCATCGCGCTGATTTCATATATATTATACGAGCTGTTAATAATACAATATAAAAAAACTATTATAGTACCAAAATTAGATGCACGAGAGGTGTTTCCTATCCTAGACCTAATTCGGTGTGGGCTGGAATAGCTAAGTGACGGTAAGTAGTAAGTCAAATTATTGTCAGTATTGGGAATTCCCTGTCGACCCATCTACGAGGCTGGTCCCTGATTTAAACATGAGGTATGCAATGTATAATGCTTAATTAGTTAAGCGTTAGATATAGTCGTATTAGGCTGTAAGAGTATGTAGTGTAGGTAGCTAGTTATAAGTTTACTGATTTGTAGGTTCCCACCTTGCACATTAAAATCATCCTGAACGAATTGCAGAACTATGAACTAATATGTTGTACGGGTATATCACTAGTATCGCTTTCAGCATTCAGACTGTAGGGGAACCAAATTCGACCATGTTTCAGTGTCTGCTACCGTCTGTTCAATACCCGTCAAATATAAGGGAGAAAGGAGGAACTTCACTGTTATCGGTCGTCCGAGCATCAGGTGCCAGCACGGTGCGCTTCGAAGGTAAACTCCTCCACCCAAGTTAGTGCAGCAGCAGTAAATCAGCCTGCAGCTGGGCAGGCAACCTTTTAAGCACTGGGATGTTGCCACTTTTACTGTTGCTGCTGTTGCTAAAGCTGCTGTTATCAGCAGTGGTATAGTTATAGCCGTATGCTCGGAAGTTGCTTGTTTAGTTCGTGGTGTCGGTGTAGTAGCTCCATCTCCGTTCTTTTGCTTGACGTTTGCTGAACCAGAGTCTGGCAGTCGTTCGAGCTGCTGCTGTTTTTACTAGCGGCAGTGCAACGGCACGAGCAGAAGGTCGGTCGGTTGGTCTGCCGCTCCGTCGACCGCGACTCACGAAGCGTGAAGTCGAGTGAGCGTGGCTCGACGCGGTTGGTCCTCAGTGGCACACCCGTAATGAGCAGTGAGTGGTGTGTTCCGCTGTTTGCTGGCTTCAGCTCTGGATTTGGTGACGGTGTTTGTCTTCGGCTGCGGTGTGAGAGTGAGTGAATGTGTGGCGCACTGCACTTTGCGGCACGATGGCTGGCTGGCGTTGCGCTGAGCGTTGCCTAGCGTCCATGACAACACTGAGAACGACGTTCAGGCTTTCAGCGACGCTCCAATAGTTCCATGGGCGTCTATTTGAGCCAGGCAGTCTAGCAGCCGGCATCGGTGTTGCCTTTAACCGCGGTGCGGGCTACAATGATGGGTATCGAAACGAGTACCGCGGCAAAAGCGATACTGTTGACTGTGGATCACGGTAGCGACAATGGCGACAGACAACGGCGAACACTAGCGAATGAGTTAGCTAGTGCGGAAAAACCGTTGTCAGAGCGATGAAGGCAGATAAGCAGGCAGGTAGAAAACAACAGGAAAGAGGGCTAGCGAAACAGCAATAGAAACTGCAGTAGCGGCTACGCCGTCAGCGGGGGCAGCGGCAGGGCAGAAGAGAAGTACGCCAGTCCTTTTTTGTTCTGGCAGTGGCTGTCTGTTTGTCTGTATGTGCGCCGCTCTTGGCTCTGTGCACACGTCGCGTGTGCGGGAGGGAACGGTGCAGGCAGTCAAGTAAAGGACAGGACAGCAGCTACTGACGTTCTGCGGCCACACTAGCAGCAGCAGCAATAAATGAAGAGGTAGCAGCAGCTGGTGTTCAACTTGGTTGTCTGGCGTTTCGGTGGCACTTGAACAGCATAGCACAGCACGGTTTGTTCTTGTTCTCCTTCGCATCCTGATGCTAGCGGTTCCGTTGCAACAGCATGAGTAGACATAGCAGCTATTCGTCACTAATGCTTTTCTGCCTTCGTTGTCGCCGCTTGCTATTGGGGCTCGTTCGCTTCTGCCACTGGTGTTGTCGGTGAACGGAGTGAGTGGCTGCAGAAGCGGTCGCAGCCCGCCGTTACCGCACCGTGTTCGCTGCCGGTTCCACGACCGTAAACACAACGCCGGCGTTGCTGGCGCTACTGCTGCTAACTACCATCACCACCACGACGACCAGCGGTAGTATTACCACTGTTACTCTCTCCGAGTTGTGGCTCTTTTCGTTGATCTGCGTCCCACCGTCTTCCAGCGCGTTGTAGCCCGTACCTATCGACTGCTGGACCGCCGGACACACAGACGGGCGGACAGACGACAGGCGAACAAACAAAAAATACCATCAACACATCATAGCCAGCTACAGCACTGCTCGTAGTAACATAGTAATACATGCGACAACCTGTAATGATCCCAGGATAGATCTATAGCGGTGGCAGTAGTCAGCAGTGATCATCATAACATACCGGAATAGTGGCACTAACGAAAATTCACCTTGGTAAGCCCGCCGTTGATCCGAGCATTCTGCGTCCTATGTGATAATCTGTTCGATATGTGTGTATATCATTGGTACTATCATACCAGGTTGAGTTGTTTTTGGTGTATTTAGGTTCTTCAGAGTTGTGCGGCGGTCTACGGTTCAGGACATACGGTATAGGCCGACATCGATGGCATTGATTGCTTGTTGGTTCCAATTCGAACCGCTCGCCGTTTTAGCCCGCCCTACTAGACGTCACCCAGACCTTGTGAACGTAAAGGCTACCGTCAAGCATTAGCACTAGCCTGAACTGTGTACATACTATATAGCCAGAGTGTGTGTAATATCTGTTGCTCGACGCTCAGCCAGCAAGAAGAATCGTTGTTACGACTGATACATTTCATAACGTTTCGTACGGACCCAACGAGACGGAGAATAAAAAACCCAAGTAGAAGAGAATACGGGGGAGCAAACGAGTGTATGTATGAATAGCTGTGTATGTGTACTCAGCAAGTTGATACGGCAGAAGAAACGCTCTGATAAAACGTTAACGGTGCGAATAGGGTCAAAACACGTTTCGGAACTTAATTTTTGAAACCCGCATGCATATTGAATCATTGCTAAAGGATACTAGTATTCTCTGACAGGTAACTTACCGCCAGCTGATACGTGCTTGTGTTTACCTCTATGCTTTATGGTTGTTCATTATTCATTGTTAATTATCTCGTTGCTATCTTTTATTCACAAGATTGATCGATTAAAAACGGAAGGGAGCAGAAACGGAGAGAGAGAGAGACGTCATTGACGTGAGAGTATCGTGCCGTTGACTGAGTGCTACGGCGCTGGCTCATATTAAAAGAAAACTCTTTTTAAAAAGCTTTATTGAATATTCACAGAGATGGAAAACAACGAAGTGTGCCGTGCATCATATACTCATAGATAGACTGTCCATGTAACAGCCTTCCTCTTGTAACTCCGCTTTATCTGTTTTGCCTTGTCGGCATATCAGGTACATCAATACGTGACCTATCCTAATCGCATGGCGACGAGAATGTTCGTATCGTCTGTATGATCATAATGGACCGACACTCCCAATGGATACTTCAGCATCCCTTCTCTTGGAGTGGTCAGCGGCAAACACAATGAGGCCGTTCAGGGGGCAGCTAGACGCCGTAAAGGTTGTCTCTACTAGAAAAAAGCAAAAATGTGTGAAGCATAGAGAATAGCAAAGGTGTGACAACAGTGTGACGTTATATATAGTGACAGCTTGCCTGCTATTACATCGACGGTAAAAGAGGTGTGGCTGAAGTGATGGGCACGCAGTGGAACGTTCAAGAGTCCACAAAAACGCACATACCTGCACATCCAGAGACACAGATTGTTGCATGTACACACTGACAAGGTTATCTGTCTTTAATTATACATAGAAAAGTGTTATATACAACTAAAGCAAATGGACATCGCAATTTTCAAGCAATCGCAAATGAATTATCAGGTGCCATGTATTCTCAAAGCAAACAGTGGGCCAGATGAACCCATTTAGTCGGATATACCCTATTTAAGAAAAAACGAAACATTAGAATACGGTGCACTAACTAAAGTATTAGTGTGTTATACGAAAGCTGGCTAGATTGTTGTAGCTGAAAAAATCTCGTATTATCAATGATACCGTAAAGTAATGACATATTACGGTACATGCTAATTAAAGTTAACAGTTTCCGATTGCCGGGTAGTATTACTAAACGCATTAACAGTAAAAGTGACAATGGTTGGTCTACGTCGTCAGTGAACGCCAGCAATGAGATGAATTTCCATATTTGTAGTAAGGAATCATGCACACGCTTATATCTTTTCGCTTGCAACGTTAACATATTGAAATCATGACAATCTTGCAGCAAGTGGCCCGAAACATACGATACTTTAATAATTGCATTTCCAGAGCCACCCTAGAACGAACGTATCATGGGTTGAGTGGAGTCTATTTTTCGTTTGGCATTTTGATAGAAATGCTCGAGAGAGTTCGATCAACGTTACAAATCACAAAACGTTTTTTAAGTGAACATAGTCGTATTCTATGCACTGCGCCAAAAATTATTCATGAAGGTATATATTAGTCAGGCTATAGCAGTCGATTTGTCCTTTTGTGTACCGGCGTAATTAATACAGAAGCCACAATTCTATACGATTCATTTATATAAACTCGGCAAACAACTATTGGCAAAAATGATGTATATGCAAGTGATGTTGAAAAAAGAGCCGGTAAAATACTTCATGCGCTTTATGGGCACATTTCTTTAAAACATCATAGGATATGGTAAGGTTTTATCAGCCAGCAGTTACCATGTAGGTAATTGCCGACTCTTCCGCGTGGGGTTAAATATATATGCTACATTCGTGTTATCCACTAGGATTAATCAGATGAGCACTGTAACGCCTCATAATTGGGGCTGGGGTGGAATGATAGCGGTTATTTAACAGCCGGTAATCTTAACAGTACGTGCTGTAACTCTGTCTGCCGTCACGTAAACTGACGTGACGGTACATTCAATAATAAAGCGCACACAATTCACAAATCGTCTGTCCTTTAAATCCGTCCAGCAAACCTTGGTGTTCTGTCCGTGCGGGTTAGAAAACAATATATTGTGCGTCTGCCAAAATCTCTTTGAGTGAAACAATAACTAACAGGAACAGTAGAAGGCAGTCAAGAAAGACGCTAATCTCTCTTTGGCACAAGATTTCAAGTACACGTTTTTTGTAAAAGGTTCCGATACCATTTTCGAGTTACTTGGAGTCTTCCAGCCATAAATCTCGCGTACTCCTACAACAGAGGTCTCCAGCGAGATAGCTGAGCTAGCAAGAAACAACTTGAACTTTCCTCTATTCTGATCGAATTATACTGTGCCATTGTTCATGTGAACGTCATATCTACTTTTGGATAAAACAAGAGTTAACTAAGACTGATACATCCTAAAACGGCCCTGAAAGAATCAATGAGCGCTCGCACATTGCCATACCTAACGCTGTTCCCGATAATAATCGTCAATATGCGAAGAGCTTTTTCGCGATTACCACATGATGGCACAACGCGATGAACATACGATGCAATAAGATAACTTGATGTTTTCACGTTCCGTGACTACTCACAAGCAACAGCTGGTCTACAGTGCTTTTTGATATTCGATCTCAATAAAAATAGCCATAATAACATATCGAAGTGTCGGAATAGTGAAAGAGCTAGGTAGGGTTCCCATTTAAATATATTCAAATTCGTTTAGGGCCCGCTGAGGCCCTCCGAAGTTACTAGATCAGCTAATGTCCTGCCTGATTTAGAGACAGCATGCTGCAGCTGCAGTGCGTTCGGTCACTCTTTCTTTTTCGAAATTATCGTGCATCTTTACGGTGCCATTATAGCGTTAGTATTCCAACGGCGACAAAGCCGGCGGCATTACTGCCAAAGCGATACACGATGACCGTACACTCGGGTTGCCGAGCGATGCGCCGCGTTGTTGCCGCCTCTATAAATTCCGATTCCTGCTGTTGTTGATGATGATGCTACCCAATCGATTCTGGCCGTGTCGTCTCCGCCGCTGATGGTGGCGGATGCTTTAGATCAGAAGCCAACCGCAACAATGCAAGTTCTCTCGATAGGGAAAGCTCGCTAGCTGTGGCGTGCACTGTTGGCAGTCTGCTCCAATGTCTTCTGCTCCAGTGTTGTTCTGGTGCGTATGTGAGCGAACCCAACGGAACCACCAAGAACAAGGTAAAAGCTGATCTTATCGGGAAGTCTACCATGCTGGAAATATGCTGCCATAGCAACTAACGAAAAATAAGAGCAACTCCAGTAACGCTAGTTGGAAGGCAGCATGCGGCAAAGTGATACAACAGCCCCGGTGGGGGTCTGCAGAAGAGAATCGACATTATTTCCAGTAATAATCAGAGCCAGCTACTTTGTTGCTGACTGCACTTTGCGGTGCTATGGATTTGCTTCAGATAACATAAATGTATATACATACAATATGCTGATATACACATCAAGCTGTACAAATGCTACGAATAAAAAAGCAGTGGGTTAGCTTTTCTATGAGAAGGAGCCAATCTGCGTAGAGGCATCGTCGGGCAGGTGGTGATGGTAACAATATTCAACAAAAAGGAAAAGATTGAAGGGGAAAACACGAGGAAGATAATAAGATAATTCATTCAAAGGCAGGGTGGCCCGGGTATGAGCTAGCTACCGGCAGCGAAATCAGTGAATGTCAACGTATTCGAATGTATTCTATGAATAAGGTCGCGTTTCTTGTGAAGATTTTACTTTGACTTGTAGCCCAAGGATTGCAGCCAAGGACAGTTCCAGCAAATTAGCTGAGGCGTTCGACATTTTATGTAGACATCGAGAATAAGTTTTACAGTATCTCAGTTCGGCGCATTCTACAATTAGCATTCAGGCTAGTCTTTAGTCGGGTGACACCTTCTCACATCCCCATAATGTACAGCAAAAATTCCAATATGATCATACAGAACGACAAATGTATATGTAGACATTGCGCTTTTTAACGAGGTTTTATTTGTAACAACCTCTCATGCAGGATACCGCTAGCAGCGAAAGAATGAAGCCAGCTCGAAACAACGACTTCAAGTAACCGCTCGCAACACAGGTAAGTCCTTATACATATATATATATATATATATATATTATGATATTGTATACATACGCTATTTGAAGTGTCCTACTAACGAAATTAGATAATGGACAATTTTTAATGCTATTGCTATTGTGTCTACATATTTGAAGAAATGTCTGTAGGTGACAACCGTAAAGTCTTTTTTTTTTAATTTTCAATATATTCCGGTTGCCCTTTGTCTTTGATTTTACTGCATTGTTTGCCAGTTTATTTATTGGTATTTTTGCTGTCGTTTAAGAAAGATATTTCCATCCATTAATTTATTATGATAGGTTAACCGTTATTTTCAGAAGTACGTTTTTAGCACTGACGAGTAGAGAAAATACGTAGAGTGTACATACTGCTAGTAACTATTACCAGCAAAAACCGTTTGAAGGCATTATCGCCGTAAACAAAGAAAGTTCTTTATCAGAGCTCGTTTTTCCAAATTGATTGCACTAATTATAGACTGTCATTTTGTCAAAGGCCAGTGCTTTCATATATCTTTGATGGTCTTCATAAGCGTTCACACTTTTGAAAAATACCAACCTAATCGCTGAGCATTAACTCTCTATATTGAACGATATCCTTACTTTAAAATTCACTATAATTTGATGGCATAACCAACAAAAGTAATGCTTAATACGTTTGTTCAGGTAGGTAAAAATATACATGTATCGCATTTCGTTCATTGATGGTGGATACGTTAAAAGTTTTCTCGATCCCTTAAGTAGCTCTGGCAAGCTTTATATAGATATATAAATATATATACGTTAATTTTTAATTTCATTCTGCCTATGCCCCCATGTACTCTTGCGGAATAATGTTCAGATAAACTGCGGCCCGCTTTGAAGTTATTCGCTGAACAAACTCCTTAGATTTCTGCGGTCCAGACGGCCTTGTGTCTCTCGCTTGTTTACAGCTTTTAGGACATTGCAGACATGACCGACCCTGAGAGCTCTTTGTCTCACGACGGTAAACAGCTTTAATTTGCTTTTATCTATTTCAACGTATATTAGAAAATTTTCAAAACATTTGATACATGTTGAAGCACAAGCTGAATATTGAAAGATAACCGCAAAGAGTGTTGCGAAAAGCTAGCAAGAAGTGGCTCAAATGAAAGGGACTGCCGCTCAGAAAAATAGCGGACTCTGAACGGGGTGCCTAACATTTTGTGGGCTAATAGACAGTCAGGTTCACTAAGTCATAGACATCCATATTTATGGCTCAAGAGCAGAAATATTCGTTGGTGTGGTTTTACGCGCTTCTTTATAAATAACGTATTTTTAACGCAAGCGAGCTGACAACGTACTATGTTATGCCAAATTCTGCGTTTTTTTTTTTGACATAGTTCAGACTCGGGCTTGATCCGTCAGAATTATAAATGGTCGTCTCACGGCCACTTCCTTCGCGGAATTATTACTATCATCATATTACCAAAGGGCTCCGTAAGCAAGTATTGGAAATCAACTTATTTCTTTATTGAAGTCAAAAGGCTTCTATATATGAAGCTTTATTAGTTATTTTGTTCTTTCTTAACTATTCTTGGTGTGTTCTCTAACATTTTGTTTTTTGCCGATGCGTGTCATCATTCAAGCCTGATCAAGTTGTTCTAGTCTATCAAAGTTAACTGCGCTAAAGTAATTGTCAATGGTTTCACTAGAATGAAAGTTACGATAAAAGAAAAATTCTAGCGAATTTTATCTTATTGAAATCGACGGAAATAGAAGATAAATTCTCTCTTAGCCAAACATAATGACGCCAGAAAGTTATAACCGCGGAGCATTTTCGAACTTATTATAAACTAATTATTATAATAGTAGATAACACGAAAAAAATGGTGGTAGTTAGGCTTGCGTCTCGATAACTTTAAAAGCTGACTGAACTATCGACACCTCAAGGTATAAATAAGTGACTGACTTATTTTCTTTTTTTATTAATTTTTCCTAGATCTCTTATAATAGCAAAACTCAACTAGTGACTTTCTCCCCACGTGAAAAAGCTTGCTCACAAATGCAGCACTAGTCCATTTTCGCTTAACTTCTTCCAAGCGGCACAGTCGTGCCTTGCACTAACCTTGCACGCCTAGTACATCTCCAAAGATTAGATCACCTTCGTGTACGAAAGACGTTGACACATTAGTATATACAACAGAGATTTACAAGAAAAAATGCAGAACCGATGATGCAAATTAGACAATCACTAATTCGATCAATATATCTGTCTCTATTCATAAACTTTATTAGGTATATTAGTGCCGTATGAAAGATAAGCATCGGAGGCTTGTAAGCGTTTAGGTCTCAAAGACAACAGGCCTTAAGCAACTTAAAAATCCATATAGATGTTAATAAAACAAGAGGTTTCGCTGTATTCAAGTTCATTTGACGCCTTCGACAATATAATAAAATACTTCGACAAAAAATTCGTGACTTACCCTAAAGATATAGTTTCCCAAATTAAAGTTCCATATTGGCATGCAGGAATATACGGTCTTTCCAAACAAAAGAGCCTAAAGGTGTATTAGTTTTAACTGCTGTCTAAGAAATCAAAAAAATTGGGTTGGTCAGCCCAGCAGAAACACATGTTACCACGCGTAGTTTTAGTATACCGAAAACTGGTTGACGCAAATACTTTTTCCTCAAATAAGACATCAATTTTTTTTCATAGTAAAGTGGGCCGTTTGGAAGCGTGCCCCGATAGACGCTAACCTTTCGAAAAGATTTGAATGAAAAGGTTTTCCTCTGTGTTACTTGGTTCTCAAGGGGACCCGCAAAGAAAACGGTACTATCGGATTCAACCTTTTCACGACCTTTTTTCTCGCTACACCTCAAGCAATGACGCCTCGTGTCAATGCAAGCGTGTCCACGAGGCGCTGAAAGTGCACTATGGAAGCATTTTATTTTAACCGAGAGATTAATATTTTTAAAGCGCTACTGCTTGCATAATGGTTATTTTTTATATAATATGCGTACAATATGAGCATATATATAAGTACTATCCGCTTGTCACCCTAGCGTCATTACGTCTGCCACGAGTTGCTATTCCTCCAAAAGCTGACAGTTTTGGAATCTCCAGGTACACTGTCCCTGATTGCCTTTGTCTACTATCCCCAGGAGTATAATCGTTATACTCATTTTAATCCCGACAATACCCGTACCTATATCGGTACCCAGTACTGCTTTAGTCAGCTCGTCGACTTGTCGACCTGCGCATGTTATATTGTTTAGCGCGTTTGTCGTTGCCTTGCTTATGTCGTACGTTTTATTCCAACGGATCCAGCCGACGACGGTGACCACGCTTGTTTTAAGCAGAGGTCTTTTCGACTATTGTTTCTCTCTCTCGATACGTATTTGTACAGTGTAGTTTAGTACAAGTGTGTGCATGTGTCTTTGCAGCGATGTCTTCTCGTATTCGTCTCCGTTGTGTGTAGATCTGCTGCAAACATCGCTTTCATCGCTGCTACTCGATAGGAGAATGACGACGACGCAACACTTGTGAACACACGTCGCACATTGCCGTGCTGTACTATTTGCTTAGACTTTTCATTTTTCGAAAAAGTATGGGGCCATCCATGAATGTGTGCGGCATCGACAATAATGGTGACTATTACGACGACGACGACGACTATGGATCCCGGTCAAGCTCCGAATTCCCCGCTGTTGCAACCGTTACGACGGCTATCGCAGCTGTCTGCACGCCAAGTTTCCGGTTTCGAGCTACGCCGCGTGCGCATCGAACAACAACTGTTAACTGCAGATCCTACTCCTGCTGGTACAACAACAACAACAACAAATGT
This sequence comes from Varroa jacobsoni, assembly GCF_002532875.2. Taxonomy (NCBI): domain Eukaryota; kingdom Metazoa; phylum Arthropoda; class Arachnida; order Mesostigmata; family Varroidae; genus Varroa; species Varroa jacobsoni. The sequence goes on along the minus strand of NW_019213366.1, from coordinate 69,381 downwards.
AGTAGTGGCGGCGGCAGTAGCAGCACCACAATCATCAGTGCATTTGTGAATAGTTGTAATAGCAATAGTGGCTGTACTGCGGTTCGTTTCTGCGGCTGTATCTATGACCACCGCTAGGCACCGCTGGCTGCTGCGTGCGTCGTGACAGCCGCGTAATGTGCAAGTCAGTCACTTCTTCTTTGTCTGCTTCTCTCACTCAGGGAACTTCAGTTGAGCTCGTATAGACTGCTGCGGACCACTAGCGGGGCGCTAGTATACAATAATTTTATAGCTCACCCAGGCCGCGTTTACAGTCTGCGACGGCAAAAGCTACGTACCTGACATTGCCTACGAGCCCCACCTGCTGCTGCGGCAGATGATGATGATGGCCGATGTTATCGTGATGCTGGTGATAGTGATGGCTGCGGCAGAAATGGTGCTGGCTGTGTAGTCACCTAGAACTGGTTGCTAATGGAAACATGTTGTTGCTTAACGATGACAAAAACAGCGGCAATAACGACAAATAGCAACAGCCCTGCAGCCATTAGTCGTTATGAGATTCAGACGCTAGATATAAAAAATGGGGAAACGTAGATATTTTATTGTCTCACTCTTGACAGCAGCAGCCACAACAACAATACCCATATGGAAGCAGCCTGTAGTACAGGCGTGTGGATGCAGAGGTTCGTGTATTCCACGGGAAGCTGTGTTTATTACGAGTAGACATGATATGTACACTCGAACGGGTTCGTAGATAACGGCCAATTCTGTTATCAAAGAAACATTTAGTTGGCCATGTTAATGATCAGTCTAGCCATCGTAACGCAATCAGGCACGAATACATGTCAGTCTTCAGGGAATTCCGCTATTTTAGTCGTTAACTCTCATTCGATGTATAGCCAAATAAAAGGCATGGGAATTTTTATATATTATTCGGTTATTATCGATGGAATAGTTGAAGAAGTAAAAGTGCTATAATAATATTTGGGCTCAGCGAAAATCTATACCCACGGCGCTTAATGGAAGGCTTCTAGAAACTATAGAGAAATTCGAAAGTCCGAAAGCGAAAGGGTTCTAATCTGCAGGCTAGCAATGATTCCGTCGAAGTTTTGATTCTAAAAAAATGCTGGTCAGCCAGCAGCCGAAAAAAATACGGTGTAATTTTTCTTTAAATAAAACAAAGCTGCCTACGAAAATTATATTTATCGGCGCTTCCGCACAAGCTAGTGCAAGCCGTTGGAAAAGCTCGCTCAGTTTCTTAAACCTCGCAATGTAGTAGACAATTAAACGAAATAATTATGTTTACACTCATACCTCGAAATTTTTGCCTGAGTGAACTGTGTACATGTTCTTATATATATTAAATAAGAACGAATTGAATAATGCTAAAGTAGAAATGATCTTCAATTAGATTTAGTGTCATGCAAAAATAGTTTTTTGCTGTTTAAAAGCTGCATGGATCTTCACCTTACAGGTCAATTTTAATATCAATATATGTGTATATTATAGTTCACTAGCTGAAGTAGATATAGGCTGTATGTCTTATGACCAATACACATATTCGAATTTGTAACACTTTGCTCTTCTATACAACCAAAAAAAATGAAAAGCTCTTGTATAGGAGAGCATTTTTTACTATTCGAGATATCATTCCAAACACGTACGTTCAGCTCATCTGAATCCTAAATGCGGCCAGCACCATTATCGTTCTTACCCTTTTGGCTGCAAGTACTCCTTGCGCGGCTAATTCAACGGCTACCTTATGTCATAGCTGAACAGCGGCAAACGCAGCAAATATAGTTAAGGTGACAATGGCAACGCCGCTGAGAAAGAATACACACGAATTGCTTCGACATCAGTCAGAATACGTTAAATCAACCTAATGAAACCCGCTGATTCCTGTGTGTATTTTTAGTTGCGTGTGTAGAAACGCTTTCGAGTATCTATGCCTTATCAGGAACAGCGTTGCCAGATGGGGCATTGATGGGGTTTAGCGGGAAAACATACCTGCATACATACAAGCAAAGGACCGCGGATCTGCTAAAGGATAACCTCTATACTGGCCGCAAAATAGAGACGATGATTTTTCATCGCTGGCAATGCTGCCACTGTAGCAATCACTTGTTTGTTGTTGTGACTGCTGCTGCTATTGACCATATTTTTATTGCGTCAACTGCAAGGTTCGAAGGCATCTTGTCAAGCATGCGTCCTCGATACTGTCTACTGTTCATTCCTATCAACTAAAGATGTTACTGGATAAAGTTTGACCGCATTCGTCTTCAGAGTGGAAATGAAGAAGGCAACGTAAAAAATAGCAACGACAACAGAGACAATTTCTAGGACTGTTTTGAGCGAAACGACTTGTGTCCGGAGTGGCTGGGTCTGAAATAAACGGATTCTCGTCCTTCTAAAATGTTCAGGGTTGTACCGTTGCCTTCGGTCCTTCGAGCTTTATAGAGTTCACAGGCCATTTTCAAGTCGCTATCGGCTTAGTTAGCGAGACCTTGCGCTTGCAAGGATTGCCATCACTTTGACTAACACTATTTAATAATTGAATCTTGGTCTTCGTCCAGTAATAGCCGACCTAACTTTAATTTACTCGTGTTGGCTCTTTTGCAAGTGTTTTAGTCATTACTACGATGACAAGAATAAAGAAGAACAAATAGTCCTATATAGGACTAGCGAGAATGAAAGAAAAAGAGGGGCAGAACGTATCATAAATTCTCTGTGATCCTTTCGAGCTCTAGAGCGGCTCCTATAGTTGGTGAACGGGTGACGTTTTCAGCAGTGATCCGTTTCTACTATCGCCAGCCGTTATTTTCGTTGCTGGCGTCTTTTCAACGAGGTTAGTCATCGTCATAGTGATACAGTGTATAATTAGGGTAAGATATGTATTTAATTGTAATGGCGGTTTGCTATTTGCGCTATTGAAACTATAATATTCTGAGTGTGTCCCGCGTAGACAGTGGCCGTCTGTAGAAAGTTCAATTTTGCGATCGTCGCAAAATTAGAAATTGTACGATATCGTTTTTGGGTCATCCTTATTTAACCTATGGAAAGACCAAAGAGAAATAGGGAAGTACGAACGAAATAGTTATTAAATGGCTCTAGCTATTTCTTGGCTAGGCAAGCAGGCTATATGTTTGTTTGCAGTGCTGTAGATTATATGGTCGTGTCTCTTAGACGATTTGTTCGTTCGGCAGTAGCGCTGCTATTCGTTCGTGTGTCTTCGGCTTACAGTAGAAGAAGGGATTCGGTGCGAAGTCCTCGCAGTAATCATCATCGTCGACAGACGCTGTCGGTTGCCAATTTTAGTTAACGGGTAGCCGCTAAAACGTCCATTTTCAATGGCTATTGCGTTACCCTGCCTCCGTATGTCCATAATATAATATGGAAATGATATTTATTTACGTTTTTTTTTTTTTTGTTGTGACTCGTGAACCCTCGAAGTGTTTGTACTGCCTCGTCTGCCCATTCCTCGAGCCGCTGACAGCACCGAAAAGTGCTACTTAGTTTCCCATTCGTCACGTAAAAGTGCTAGTTGCTGATTAACGGCCGACCGACTGGAGATATATTTTGCAACTACAACCCATAGAAGCAGACTACAAACGCTTGCGTGGACTGTGATCACACTTGGCTGACTAATGAATCCGAGAGCCATCAGTGGTAAACCTAAGATATGTCCATCTGTTTATGGGCAGTCAACTGATAGCCGCGCCGCTCGTCGAACCGTCCCGTTATGTGCCACTGATGTTAGTAAAAAGCTAAAGGGGCTACTAAGATTGAAAAGTCAGTACAGGGTAAAAATATCAAAGAAGCCGATCTGTGCTGGAGAAGAAGAATGTTCGTTATTTATTAGACAGCATTTTTTTTTCTAAATGATAGGTTAAAAAATAGCGACATCGGCGACTGAAAACCTGCATCCAGACAAAAATAGTTAATCTAAAATTCTACCTGCACCTAAATGCGCATTATTTAGTACCGATTTTCTACAATTTATTCGGAAGCCAGATGATTCTTTTCAACTGTAGGATAGTGGAAATAACATGATTTAGAACGACCTGTTATCATACGTAAGTTTGTTAGGCGGTGCCTCTTAGGGGTATGATTAGAAATGTAGTCATAATCTTTTCGAAAATGTTCCAAAGTACCTGTCATTTACGATGCATACAATTGCATTCCTCTGGGAAAATAAATGTCCGAGGCCTATTGTAGACTGGACAGCTCAAGGTCAGGCATGATATCAGTACGGTTTTCAAAAACCAAATAAAAAGATGTGATTTGATATCTATCATAGCGTCGACTCTTTCAGTTATGCAGTAGTTAAAAGCGGCTAGTAATTTACTAGTGTCGATTTAATAATAGTGTGACTGCAATCACAAATGAACAGACTTATCTTCACCAGAAGCATCTATCCCATTTTCCGGTATCTCTATAGCTGCGTAACACTTTTCAAAACAAAGGATCGTCTAACAGTATTGTTAAAAAATAAATGTTGCTAAGAAATATCAGCTCACTGACCGACAGTAGAAAGAGTATACAACCTAATTTGTCGAAAATCAAAAGATCCAGTTATTAAGTCAACGCGTATTTTGTTTTTCCGCATCACATATGCATATATAATAACGATTTGGAAATTCGTTCATGTGGTGTTCTGAGCGATAATTAGTATATTTTGAAACAAATTGCCGAAGACAGATTAAGTTGCTTGAAAGCTTCGAGAAAAATTAGCACAGCGTCGATTTTTTATTGTTCACATAACGCTACGGATGGCGGCTGCGTCACGACGTATGTGCGTGCGGTCAACTGAGTACTTGGTAGCAAGGAGATGGCCGATTGTTGACGTGAAGTCAAGTGCTACCTCAAGCGTTGAATAGAGGCGAGCGTTTGCACCACAGAGAAAACACAGACAGAATAAAAAAAGATTGCATGTAACGTAGAATGGCAACTGCAATAGACTTTCGCAACGGGTGGCTGCAGCAAACCCCTTTAAGGGATACAGCTATTTCCCTTTCTTTTTTGCAACGATTTTCATCGGTCAAGCATTAGATTAGTTTAGTTAATTTCTTAACTAACAATAAGATCTCCTGAACCGTTATCCTGAACCGAACTATTTTGATTTGGTGTATATATAGGTACATAGTAATTTTATTTCCGTCGAAACGCAGCACCATGTACGAGTGACGTCGATAAACTTTTCGATTTGAAGCTATTTCCTTACGTCTCCTCGGTGTTAAACTGTAATTCATTATTCGAAATGGCTGTTAGAAACTGCCGGTTAGAGCTGTACCGTGGTATTTTGTTCGAATAGCTTTAACACTGTTTATCTGGTTTTTCATCGAAAAAGTAGATTGCTAGTTGATTTCTTCCAGTGCTCAACCATTGGTTTTCGGCCTGAAGTGCCTCAAAGCTTTCGGCTGCGGAGCCTCTTCGTACACTACTACAAAAGTCATGAATTTCTCGCGCTCGCGCCAGCCACCCAGATTCCATATGTGTCTCTCATGCTTTATATTCATATTCCTTGCAAGGACGATACATTATTCTAAGGAGGATGTCGAACGCTCTATTTGGCAAAACAGGCCTCTGATATTAGCTTTACTACAGCCTCCGCCATTACTGTCACATCACAGTCCAATTTGTTAAGTTAGGTATGTACTTCCGGTAGAACTTCTGTAGCATGTCAGTTTTTACCAAAAGGTAGGTGGGACAAATTCCACCATTTTAATTATATTTTCCCTTTTTTCTCTGACATACTGACATTGTTATTTATTCCCAGTTTTTTATTTTTGAGCTAGAAACCATGTAGACAACTATGTACACGATCATTCTGCGAGTCACGTCGTTAAGTTGGTCGCCTGTAATTTTACGACAAGGACCTTGCTGTGAAGTAATTATCAAGGATGTAAGTAATCATATGTTTATTGTATTCTGGTAAGTAAAAACCTCGTTGTCGAAGGCAACACTTAGTTGGTTTACGTACATAGGTCACTTTATGTTAGTAGTAATTACTTTAAAGCGTCTTCTTGTAGCCCTTACCACGGAGGAACTAGGTAAACGTGAATAGACACAATATTTTAATAGGTAAAAGAGAGAAAGTGAAGGCATGAGGGTCATTTTAGGGACACTATGCGTTATTATTTAGCATCTTCTAATTCAACATTTTAGGATTCAAGGAAAGGAACCTTATCGAAAAAGTATCAAGGCGTCGTTGTTGTTCTAGAAATATCCCAAAGTGGCGCTACCCGCTGGCCGTGTCGACATTACGCGTTTCGGGCCTTCAGCCATGGTTCGTTTGGTCAGACGGTCCGTACACCGACGTGCGCTGCGCCGTCTTGATAACATGCTGTTGCATTCCTTTTGGTATTCTTTTGCTTAAAAATAGTAGTGTTAGTTCCAGCCTCTTTCGTCGTAGTCATAATTATGCAATTATAATTATTTAACCTTAAAAGCGAGATAATCTTATCAGATCGGTGTGACGAGTCAAAGAATGCAATGCATCCTTATCAGTTCAGGCTAAACAAAGGAAGCAAGCAATTTTATTTTAGAATTAATCAAATATTTTAAAAGCTTATGAAGATTCAATTTGACACTATAGTTTCCCGCTAATATGACGATTATAATCTATTACATAACTTTAATAATTGGCATGAATTGTGCAGTACCCTAGTGTCCATATGACAGTTGTATAATATAACAAGGAAAAGCTTCCGCCTACAAACGTGGCCTTACGGAAAGGAATAAACATTTATTAAGGCTATTGCTCTTGCAGAATTGAAAAGCATGAATGATTATCATCTATTTTAGTAAAAATTAATGTCGCTGTTCACTAAAAGTAGCTTATTATACGATTTGCTAATCGGCGGTGAATTTTGTTAGACACGTCACCACGTTTGTTTACCTCGAACTGTCATTTGGACAAATTAAATGAAATTTACAACAGATCAGTGATTGCAGACGTCTCTACATCTGTGAAAAAGACCGCATCAGCTTTCTCATTCTATAAAAGATTCGTGCTTACAAATAGACCAACATGTTTTTATCAGTCGACTATAGCCGGCTGTTCTTTCTGTTGTGATACGTGGTGAGGCCAGAGGAAATAACAGCTTTGAAGTAAGTGGAGTTATAGTCGTTGTTTTGAGATGAGGCAGGCAAATTGGCCATACAATCAACATAAAAGAAGCAAATTCAGTACTAAAGGTCAAACTGACTACGTGTGCTAACATAAGACTGTGCTCGATGTGAAGCGCTAAATATACACTGTTATCATCTTTATCATATTTGTCACATATAGATTACTCACAAAATTATAATAAAAATAACTACTAAAGACTATTACTAATCATAATATAATTACTAGTAGAATTATAAATTCGCTTACAGTGTTTCAAAGTGTAAGTCTACTTTTGGCCCCTGTCGCATTCTCTGTATACACTTCTTACGATCAGAGTATGCGGAAATGGAAACTTACTTGATAGCTTTCCTTTGAGTGGGAAAGAATTATCTTCAGTTTACCGTTAACCTTATGTATATCAGAGCACTCAAAAGCTGATTTGGAAAGTTTGGATACGGGTAAAACTTAACTACTAGCATTGTTGACACCGGCACACACCGATATACACGGATCAATATAAAAACTGTATCCGAACAAAGTGTGCTAGTGCAAGTAAATCCACTATATGATCGAAACAAATTTGTCAACAATAGAAAATGTAGTATTATCATATCTTCAAAACACACATGATATCGCATCGTTCTCCTTACGAGCATATTTAAAACACTCGTTTTAAATCGTTTTGTGTGTCTCTTCTTATTCGTATTTACATCGTCGCAGTCTGAAATCTATAGAATTTTATACCACATGGTATTGTGTTTTATAATGCCCGCTTTCTCCGTAAACGGCAATTTGATGGAGCTGGAACGTCGTCTCCTACCCAGAATTTGCGTTTCAGTAAATTTGTTGTGCCAATCTAGCCTCTACGAGATGATTTGGCCCAGAAAATGTAACATATATTAGCAGTTATTAGAAGCATCGTGACCTTGCTCTTCACAGCGTATACCTCGTACAAATACGTAGATGTCTTATAGGTTGGACAATGGCCTCCTGCCGTTTGCTTTTGTCTTCCAGACGGCATGCATTTTGTATTATTGTGTCTCTATAGCGTTAATTATGTTATGTCATAATACACGAAACTCAATTAGCTGGTCTAAGTTACTCATGCGAAGCCCGTATTCGATCAGGTTTCTCCCTCGAGACTGTCAACTTTCCAGTCTCAAAGAGTGGCTAGAAACGATAGGTAAAGTTATAGCGCTTGACTGTTCTTTTAAATAGGTATAATTTAAAGTTTCTTCGTGAGCATCGCCTAAATTCCCTATCTAAACACACTACTTGTTGTTGATTGTAGTGATGCATGGTTTTTCTTGCTGATATTGGCAATGGTTTCCAAAACACCGCAGCGAATGTGACTGAGCTTTTCTTCGTTCTACTTCATTTTTTTTCCATTCTAGTAGACACTCCATCTTTTCCACTCCGTTGCCATTTATGCTTTTGTGACTGAAGCGATTGCATGTCAGTTTTCACTGCATCTGTTCGCTACGCCGGCTGAATGTGACGGTCTGCGCTCACGAAGCCTTCTGTTCGGATGCTTTTGGTTTGTCCGCACCCTCGTTATTTGGCCTACTAAGAAACAGCGACAGCTCTTAAAGCGGCAGTGGTAGTGAAGGTTGAAAAGTGCCTCTGGAGCGCTTCAATGAAACTTTGCCGCTGAGACCGCCACGCTCCGCGGCCGGCGTAGTTTAGAACCATTTGTTGGCTTTCAATAAAAAATCATGCAATGCTTGCCAGGGCAAAATAATGCAATGTAACGCCACTGAACTATAATAGAACGAACATATAGTCTAGTGTTATACAGTGTATTAATAGCGTCTAACCACTTAGCGGAAAACTGTGCTTGTACAAACTGGGCGCATGCGCGTGACCCATAGAATTATACGAATGTGTGCGTAGGCGCACTGCCATCACAATTCAACAAAGGCCACTGACTAGAGCAATAAGTCAGCAACATATAGACAACTAGTCACTCACTTAAACGGTGTACAACTGTCTCGCCCTGCTAGACATTTGAGGTATCCATGGAAAAATGGTGGTGGTGCGTCTGCTACTCACTCTTTATCCCGCTCCCTACCACCCACGGCTATAATACGTAGACCGTCTGTGAGTGTCTGCTCGTCTCAGTAAAACTGAGGATGCAACGAGTCGCGGCTAACAGGCAGGCAGACAACAACTACCCAATCCATTGCTTTCACCGGATTAACGGTTACACCTACTACTAACGATGCATTCTAAAAGAATGGTAAAGGAGACAGCACTATCCCAGTCGCGTACCCTTTTCGGGTCTCTGTTCGTGTCTGTGAGAAAGCGTGTTTCGTGTCATGCCGCAAAATTGGCGCGGGGCAACCGCTAAAGCCATGTTGGCTCTATCGCAATCTCGTTTCGGTTGGCCTGTCTACGGATTCGCGCCTCTGACACATTTCGTGTAAGAATCATCTCCGTCTCTCCCTTTCCCACTCGTTTTATCGGCTATCCGACACAGTCACTAGATAGTGGTCGGTATCCTGCAAACAAAACTGTCTGTCGTCATCCGGCAACGAAAATAAGAACTCATCAAAATGGCGACCATGCAAATCGCTGGCCCGGCGGGACATTGTGAGGAAGATATGACCAATCCTAAGGTTTCGACGCCCCTGTCTATACCAGGGCACTCGGGTGCGCCCCGTACACTATCTGCATACCCCACCGTAACTGGAGCATCCGTCATGGGAATTTGCTACGATGGGGGTGTTGTGGTCGCCGCCGATATTGGTGCCTACTTCGGAAAGACGCTTCGCTTCGAAAACTGTCCGCGGATAAGAAAAGTGAATCAGTTTACTCTTATGGCAGTTAGTGGTGACTATGCCGACTTTCAGTATCTCGAGAAACTGACTGAGGCCAAGGTGATTGATGAAGATCGTTACCATGATGGCTTTCAGCTCAAGCCGAAGTCACTGCATTCGTGGCTGTCCCGAGTTTTATACAATCGACGCAACAAATTCGACCCTCTGTGGACAAACATCATTGTTGCCGGTATGCAGGATGGCAAGCCGTATCTCGGCTACGTCGATAAACTCGGATCAGCGTTTGAGACTCATGTGTACGCCACCGGTTTTGGAACCTATCTAGGTCTCGGTCATTTAGCTGAAGCATACGAGAAAAAAAAGGGCAAGCTCAGCAAACAAGAAGCTATCGAAGTTGTTAAAGGTGTTTTGAGAGTCCTCTATTACCGTGACACAATGTCACACCCCAAATTTCAGATTGCTGTCTGCTCCGCCGAAGGAATCTCGATCGAAGGACCTTTTATGATCGACAGCGATTGGTTATGTGCCACACTATCGGGAACGTATTAATTACTGAATAAATGCAGCTGATGAAATAGCTGACGATCGAACGAACGATGAACGCTGGACGATATTCGAATTAGTGGCACGAATAAGTGAAAGATATACGAAGCAATATGTATGTGAGCTTTTGCGGAAAAACAGTTCACCTTTGATGAGAACATAACACTAATAATAAATGCTTTGGTGCTATTTATAGCCAAAAGAAACTGACTAAACAAATCAGATATTGTCATTATCTTACCATTCTCATACAGGATTGGCTGAATTTGCCTGTAGTAAGACTTACGATGCGTATTATTGAAGTGCATGTTACCCTCATAATGTGTGTGGTAACGATATTTGATAGATGTCTGTTGATGACATCTCATCATAGTGCTTTACTTGGAGCGCAAAAAAAATGTTTGGAAGGAACGTATTAAGATACTTTATCGAAGGGTTCATTCGGTTACATAGGGACTTCATCTGATCTAGGATTTGATCGTGTTACCACATGTCTCTTGTTTTTTACCACTCCCAAAACAATTGTTCAGCATGGAAGTAAATAAATCAATTCACACGTGTACGGCGATAAAATAATGACACTGTCAACTGGATTTCACATATATGATCTAATATTGTACAATAGCAAACAACAGTTCGTTTTATCATTGCTACCAACTGAATATCCACAATTAGAAAACTACTACTTTTTATTTACGCGGACAAATAAAAATTCGTTTATATAATTTAAATAATTTATAGGTCGTTCTAGTTTATCAGTAACTTATAACGATATTTCTGACTTCTACATTTACACGTACTGTGCAAAATCTTTTAATTTTCAATATAGATTTTACGCTAAATAATATGAATAGAGGCTTGAAAAATCTGTAAGCTTCATCGTATCTGCTCATTAAGAATTTTACGTTGCCACAAGTCTTAGGGTTTTTACGACTGTTATGCGTAGGGAATATTCCCTCCCGAAGGGACTGATATCAGTCCTTTCTGGGACACATAAACAGTAAACTGCTATGACCGTCATGTACGCAAATTTTTTTCCTTAAAAAACGTAAATTATAAAAAGAATTAGTGGAAATAGACATAGTGGTAAACTCTGGTAATTTTTAAAAAAGTTTCGGTTAATAAATACACATCAAGTTCAGTAATCGTCATGTGAGCCATATAATATTTCGCCTTGTACAAAGCTTGTGTTTCTTCCTAGTATTACTTGATATGTTGTCGGATGAGAGTTTGGCTTATAAGCAAATCGGGAATTGCTTTTCGCTAAAGCGGCCAGCGCGGCTGGTCGCTTTGACTGGATGGAATCAAAAGCACAGCTATAATTAGCTCAAATACCTAAGGAACCATATTTTACTCACACTTAAGTAAAAACACATTTTTTGTAATCTAAAACAAGCTTTGTTAATTCACAGAGTTTACGTAATATATGTGGTATTTTTGAAAAAAAAATTAGGTTATTATTTTCTACTCCAATTACGTTTTTTTAAAGGGTTAAATGGGTTGTACTACTCAATGAGTGATAGCATTAACGGGCCACACTAAAGTGACAGTTTGTAGTCTGGCAAATCTTGAATGTGTTCCTATAAATTGTCTTATTGTATACAGTGAAACTCACGTTCTCGCTCTACCTATTTTATTTGAGCTTCATTCAGGACGTTTACAGCATGAAGACTTTAAAATGATTTGTCAAGTACTTCCAGTTAGTTTTTTCAATGCTTTTTAAAAAGTGAATTATGTCATAGAAGTATCAGAAATAAATTATTTCAATAAAACTATAGATGCTTAATTACGCGGAGCCCGCCACTATATATATATATATATATATATATAGAGAGAGAGAGAGAGAGAGTAGCGTGTTCAAATTGATTTTTCAACAAAATTTTTCCATGTGCTAGAAGTGTGATTTCTGATGATTATGCATAATTAATACAACCATCATCTACAACTATAATGTCTTCATTTCAGGACCTGCACCACCCACTAGTCACTGTCAAAACATTCCTTACCTTAAATTACCTTTTTGTAATAACCGCACGTCAAATGATATTGGTAGATTAAAACCCTAATATTAGTGTTGTTCAAATACGCTACATACGAAAAATATCAGCTGAATGAAATAATGGGGTGACTGCGGATCAAAACGTCTAAAAATGCAATGGCTCAAAACGGCAAAAAAGTCATTCAAAAAAATGTAAAAAGGTCTAAAATATAGACTAACCGTTGGAGCTTGTCTGAATGAATTAATTGGCTACTGATATTCGCCTCCCTAAAATGGCCGCTAATTTCTGCATCGAAAACCCTGGGATGTATCAGGATTAGTTTTTAGGCAATTTTGATGAATTTTCGAGGCTGTTTTTTGGTACGGCTTGTACCAATAATCTAATGTGTATCTATATATACATATACATCCAGGAGTCGCTGTGTATGAGGTAACCTGTTTTTTCAATAGCTTAGTCTACGTACAAACACTTAAATCATCCAGCAAATGTCACCTATTTTACAAATCGTGAATTTATATAACATAGGTGACCTCATAAAAACTTACTCCTAGATGACGTTATGTTTTGCGCCTAGAGAATGTTTATAGTTGCGTGTTTTTCTACATAGAATAGGTAAATTTTTTATGTAAAATTTCCAATACGTAATGTAGGTTCTTCAAAATGATCATATTGGAATGATAAACTCCAGTGACCATGTGCACAACAAAATGTTTCGTCAAAGATAATTTGTACTTTTAATATTCACTCGATGAAAAAGGTTATCTACTGTCAACGTCACATTTTGACCCGTTTGGCTTCCGAATCGCCGAAGATGCTCAAATGCCGAATATGAGTCTTCACGGCCAAATACACATTTCCATATAATAGTACTACAAAAACTAACTTAAACTATTTATTAGAATATGGTGTTCACGCAACATTTTATTTTACTTTATCATTTTACCCTTGGTACCGAAGTGTGAGTCGATATACTTCATATCAAAACTTTGATTTCTGTGAAAAGTCGAATAGACCTTCAGCTCCGATCATTGATTATACAGTAGCTGCTGGTGGCGTTTTTCACTCATATCTGTTTCCATAATGCTTCTACAAACAAATGGGTCCTTTAACAACGTGACGGTCCTGTCTTGTGCTTGCCAAATCCGACATCAAATGGTATCTGAAGGAAGAGCAAGGAGTTCATATGGTAGTGGAACACTCGTTGTGCGCCGTTAATGCGTCTCTCACAGTTATATGCTATTTTATAAATAGAACAGTAAATAGCGTTGTTATTGATAATAACAAGAACAATAACAAACATGCAAAGCATAGGATAACATTGCAGTTAATCGCTCTGCCAGCGCAAGACATAACTAATACTAGCAATGGCCTAACGTAATAGTCGAAGTAATCACAACGATGATGACGATATCATCGGACACGACAACAACGTCAACATGGGAATCCCTTATCAGGCTAGGCCTCTCTTGCTGGGTTATGCTAAAGACCGAAAAAAAATATCAAAAATTCTAGACTCACAGTGATACGTGGCATTGTTTATTAACCACTACCTTTCTAGTTATATAGAGAGAGATTCACAGTACTATTAGGAATTCGGAGCTCCCAAATAACAATCGACTGTAGTGTATCGTAAGGTAGTAACAATCGGCAGACAGTCGATTTTGATCCGCTACATTCAGTTTAGGATCGTTCCTGTCTGAGATAAACTAAATCGTCATAGAGAATTAGTTTACTTAGCGTGTAGAAGCTCACTAGACCAAGATAACAAGCCTCAACCAGCGAAGATTTAATGAAACTATAACATTTGAGACACATTGGCAGTCTCAATTGGCGTAACTAAAAAAACAACGGTAACGCAAGCACTGGTTTAGAACAGGTGATGGTAACGATAACAATAACATATCCGTTTTTTGTGGAGATTCAGAGAAGAGAGGTGCTGGAATGAAGCAACTCAATACATAGAAACTACGAAACGTATTTTTCGTGCTACAGTTGTGCATACCGCGCTTGGGTTGTTGTTCAACGAGGTATGACTAAACTGTGAGGTATTTTCGAGACCGACAATTCAACTTCCAGCTAATGGATCAATCAGGACATCACGAAGGAAGGAAGTTGTCTTGTCATAGGTAGCTACAGACATTATTCACAGCAACAAACGACGTTGTTGATAACGTCGCGTAATTTAATGAGCATAAAATGTCACCAAATCAAAAGAGCAGATAACGTATTAAACGTTGCTTTCTCCTTTGTTAAGCTTTATCTGTAGCTCATTCACTGCCCTTGTTGTATGCTTTTCCTTAAGGTAACATAAACAAAATCGACACTTTAGAGGAAAGCTTTCTATCTATAGAAAAAATATGTTTGATTTGAAAAATATAATTGAACGAAAATCTGGCAAGACACTCAGATGGTAAGAAGCAATTTCGATTAGTGGCAGACCAAAACTCTGACCTGTTGAAGTCTAGTATCTTTGGCGACATTCCAACTGTCCTTATAGGTCTTCAACGCTTTTCTATTTAATTATTATTATTATTAAATTTCAGTAGAGATATTTATAGTTTGCATGCTAATCTTCTGTAATTGAAATTTACAGCGGGAGTTACCGAAAGAGTGTCGAACCGTTGAGAAGAATGTCTCTCATTGTAGGCATCAATGCCGTTGAAGACATCATATCGGTTATTGCCTACACTTCAAATACCTAAACATTAACTACTTACAAATAATTGAACAAAATTTACGCGCATACATTATCTGGTGACACAGCAATTGTGCGTGATAGACACTGTATGTGCGTTAAAGATATTCATCTATTTAACTATTCATTAAAATTACTTGATACGTTGGATAGTTGGCTACAGAATGGCTAGCCTGCAAAAAGCAAAATATTCTAGCTACACTGTAACCACATATTTCAAGGACATAATGTTTTTAACACTCGCTTTAAATGCTAAATTTCAAAACAAAAGTAATTTATATTGGCATTGGGGATCAGTTCTTGTATGCACTGAATGAGCAAAGCTAGTAAATAATAAGCTGTCAGTAGGTTTTTACTTTTTGACAGGGCTCGCGCAAGGAATTCTGTCATTTGGTAGCAGAGTTCCTCGCAAATATTGCCACCAGAAAACGTTCAATTTGTAATTTAGACAGGATTAAAATTTTGAAGAACGAGTTGTGAGGTTGAGCTGGATTAGAATAGAATTTACATAAACTGATGAGCCTGCTATCCTCTCTTTCCATTGTCGGCCAATTGGAAATTGAAAAGTTTTGACTGTAAGTGTAATAAATAAAAACGTCAAGATTTACTGACTTTTATCGCGGAAGCCTACTTTAACCTGCCAATGTAGGCTATTACCATCTTTTATTAAAACTTATACAGTATGATGCATGGTGGTCCAATATGCTTGAAAGGGATACGCCACATTTGTGTCTCTCAGTTGGCTTTGGCGTCGAAGAGTGGGAACAGATACACCCTTTCGGGTACCTACTACAATGATTTATTAGATCAATGGAGAATTATCTTATAGTTCACGTGCCATACTACAAGACAGTACTGAAATGCTGTACAATATAATTTGTCTACTTCGGTGGGACACCTTGTTTACGCGTTTCGATTGGGTCTGTGGATTGATCGTGGCTTGACGTCCCAGTGTACGAAGGTGTGTCCTCTAGCTGCGATGCTATGTACAATGTTGACACCTTTTACGCTATGTGTTTACAAACAAAAGGTTTATAGATAAACAAGATGATTTCGATCTCAGTTCTCTCACCCGTGTGGGTCCCTCTTCTTATTACCATTCCTAGACAGAAGCTAACCTTAGAAGATTTACGTTTATAACGTTACTTAAAAAATACCATAAGTAAAAACAGTATCCAGAAATTTTGTCATTATTCAAAAATTTATTTAATGACTAAAAGACTCTGAAAGGACTCAAAATCTTATTTTATATTTTTAGCTACAACCAGATTTAGAGGCCTGTAGTTTTTAGTTTAAGTATTATCGAAACGTTTTCATCATTAAGACCGAACTTGAAATCGAAAGCAACATCTAATCATTACTTATTATGAATGTAATGAATGCTGACAGTTATCTAATAAGTAATTAGATATCGTCCTATATGGTGAGCGATTCAAAGAGCCGGTTACGAACGTCCTGACATTATTTCCTCTAAATTGGATTGTATTATATTTTTAATTTAAGTCATAGGTATTTTATATGTTAAATGTAAATTTAAGTGCTGCCGTGTTTCGACTGTATTTTTTTAACAATTTTAACAAGTGTTTATTTTTCTTCCGCTACCCATCCCTCGTTTGTCCCTCAAATGGATATTTTCGGCCATTATTTATATAAGGTGTACGTACTGTCTCATTGCTCGCTACAGTTACCAGTGCAGCTGCTAGATTCTCTTGCGTTTGGTTACGAGATGACAAGCTTTTGCTGCTGCTAATTGTGATAAGTCTCATCGTTGAGACGATTGTAAGGCTGATGGAGGCTATAACGATGGTTAGGCGATACTGGGTTACCCGAACGGACCTGCTTCATTCTTATTGTTTACTCGCCCCCTGCCTCATCCTCTCGGTCGTCACTGCTGTTGCGCTAGCGTAGTTGTTTATGCTCGTGTATAACTTTTCTCCGCTGATACTTGTTAGAAACGTTCGCGTGGGCTGTGGGTGAACAAAACTGCAAAGAAACAAAGTGGCCTGACCTGGCCTCACGCTGCTAACGGCTGTTCCGTGCCGATGAGTAAACCTGTGATAAGTCACGATGTCAACCAGTAAAAGCGTGACCACTACGCCACAGTCGCTCACAACCAACAGTAAAAGCCCACAACAAGGCGATGCAGCTCATGATGATGAACTAATTCAGGGAGTTGGCTCCATGAGATACGCAACCAAAGTTGACCATTCTCTAGTGCTAGTCAACTAGCGAAATAGCTTACCTCACACCCAAAAGGTGGTGTGTCGCTAACGAAAAAGACCGCGGGGACGTTATTGCCTCTTACAGTAGCACACTATTACCTCACGATCGCAGTTCATTTGAGTGCCGCGGAGGCAACGTCGGTCATTACCCCCCCCCCCACCCTCCCCCTCAATGTGTGTGATCAGTTTTATAGCAACGGAGGCTATGGCAACCCCAACGACAACATAGTGGTGATGTCACATGATTCTGTGATCGGTCATACGACTGCTTGATTGCCTGAGCCTCGTACCGTTTCCGGTCGAGGCATCATTGTCTTCCGGCAGCGCGCACTATTCGAAATAGTCGACTGACTAAAAGTAGAGGAGGGAGGGAAAGGCTAGTTCCATAGTTTGAAACATGGGATCAGAGCATTGCTTCTTCGGAGAATGAACCAGTCAGCCGCTATCTGAATGCATCAATAACAAACCTAGATAGACACCGCAGATGGACGTTATGTTACGCCCCCTGCCGGAACGAGCCAGTACAACACGCTAGCCTTTCTCCCTTCATCTGCCTTTTTTCTACGAAGCCTCAATGACTCGTGAACGTTCTATGACCTGACTGGACAACAGAGCCAGTGGTCACATTATGAGAGACACGGTATAACTAATGTATTAATTCGCTTAATATATAATCTCAGGATGTCCTTCGACCTCGAAGTATTTAAATGCTTTAAAAAATAAAAGTTTCGCAATAAAAGCGTTTCGCAAAAAAAATCAGGATTATCTTGTGTTTCAATCATTGTTACAGTTAAGATTTTAACTTCGCAAAAGGTGGTTAACTTCAAATGTTTTTCGACACTGCAACCACTGTGACAAAAATAGCTAAGTCAGTGAATCTTAATCTCTCAAGAGATATAACTTAATAATTCAGGTGTTGTCATTCCCACAGGTTTCGTGACCTTTGAAGATTATATATATATATATATGGCGGAACTACAAATACCATCTACAAAGGCCAGAAAACCTGTGGGAATGCAACACCTCGATTATTGGGTTATATCGCCTGAGAAACTAAGATTCATTGGCACCGTTATTTTTGTCACAATGGCTGCAGTGTCAAGAAATATTTGACGTTAACCACCTTTTGCGAATCAATAAGTTAAAATCCTAACTATGACAATTGAAACATAAGAATAATAATAAACGTAATTCTGATTTTTATTTGTAAAATGCTCTTATTGCGAAACTTTTATGTTTCGAAACATTTAAATTCGTGGAGATCGAAGACCGTCCTAAGATTTTCTCTTATTTTTGTAGGAAAGAGAACAGACAAGACTATTACAACTGCTTTAAAACGTAGCTATAAAGATGTTGGCTGAATTGGATTAAATTGTAACATCGGGCATAGACAGCATTTGTTGGTAAGTATAAGTTATGTTCAATGAATGCTGGCCTACAAGAAGAATATGTTGCTCATGGCCGAAAATATGTGTGATAAGCTATGCTTGATTGCGCCATATGCTGGTGCCATATGACATAGTTGAACGTAATTCCTGGTATAGGTCTTCCACTAGGAATCAAAGCATCTAGGATAAGAATTCTTAAGGATTTTCTCTTTAGGATGGGAGTTCTTATAGTTAAGCCTTATTTAAATTTAAGGATTATATCAAATTATGCGAACATATAGCAAACGCCCAAATAAATGTAAGACAAAACATCAAAAGGACGATTATGAAATTGTCGTTAAGCTGGGTTTAAGAATTTATAAAGCGCGGCAAAGAGATCCCGCATTATGAGTGAATTTTTTTTGTAGTCATATTCAGCAGGCAACTTTTACTATTAATCTAATATTGACACAGATCTTACTATTAACCCTAAGCTTCATCTGAACCTCAATTTTGCGATTATTTTGTCTAAAGACATAGACTTTTCGCATAATTGAGGCGAGTCTTTCCCACTGGGCAAACGAACACTGGCGCGACGCCAAAAATGGCGCTTGTTGGCCGAATTCGATCGATTTAATCTGTATATGTTTTATAAAAATATGTATATGTGAAACACAGTCATACTGTAGTTAAACTGACACCGAAGCAGCATTTTAATAAGCAACTCCTGCTAAAATTAACAAGGATCTCTTATGAGCATTTGTTCTGCATAGATCTAGAGCGGATTTTAGGAATTTATGCTTAGTTATCTTTGTTAGTTATAGTAGAATATAATATAATGTAATTTAGGCATTACACGTGCCATCGCATGGAACTAAAATGCTAGAGACACATTACCTGCAACATTGAAGGTACGAGAATTTGGACAACCCAATTAACGCCTGTCTAACTTTCATTGTTTCGCTTTATGGTTCTTTCGTTAGTTCTAATAATAAACATTTTCTAAATAGCAGTATCTGGTTTATCTAATAGTGATAGGAACTGTGCCGTAACGAAAGGAAGATGGCGTACTTGTGGTTTAATAAAGCTTGGCTGCGTATTCGTACTTTTGATAAAGTAAGGTTGTCAATGTGAATGGATGTTTAAGGAAAACATGCGCTGTTTGTGTAAAAGAATGAAGCGGCCAAGTCGACTCAACCCGGTTGCCTGCAACCAATGGCAGACCCTGTTGAGATATTGTCATACGCATCCGGTTCTCATTTACAAACGCGGATCGACATTAAAAACTAATCAAAATCAAACACGGTGACACATTATAAGTCTACGAAAGATATCTGCCTATGTACTAAAACAGGCATTTTTCGGTAGAATAAGCATCTGTTTTGTAAGTCTTTTTTGTTGTTGGTCTAAATATGTAAACATGACTAGCCTTTCTCTTATGAATAAGAACTACCTAATTTTTTTTCGATATCTATTAATAAGGATTGTACAATTTTATCTACATATTATCGGATTAGTTTGGTGTTTTTGATATAAGCTAAAGTTCAAATAGTAGCCCAGAAATTATTATTATTATGATCATTATCATTCTACGAAAAGCATAACGTACCGCTCTAGAACCCTCACGTAAATTCTCTCTTATCGTCGTCAATTTAAGAACGATACCCAATAATATGTTTTTACATCTAATTTATGTTCTTCTTGCTCTCTTCGTTTGAATTTCAGAGTCGGCAATACGGGGCTCTCGGCCAACATGGTCATCGTAACGCAGGTAATTTTCCGCTTTTTAGTGCAAACCCTTTTATGATGTTAAGTTATGGAAAATAGTCGAAGATTACTTTTCAGGAATTCTAATCTACTGTAGATATATACGCGAACGCTTAAAGGAAAACCGATCCTTACATAATGTTGCCGAACTTCTACATTTCACGCAAAAGATTGCGCCGCAACCTACCAAGACTAAGTAATTTTTCATGTTCAGACAAACGCGACTCAATACAGTCGTCTCTTTTCGAATTCTTTGCGTCAATACTTCTAAGACAAGTAGTTAATTTTATAAGTTACGAAAACTCTTTAAACATATTCGTAATATCGTTCAGAGTAATTTCCTTAGTTAGACAATTCGGACGATTATATTGCCTTTAATATTGACGTTGGTGACGATCGATCGTTGAGTAGCGGCCTTTAGTTGTTTATTCTTTATCGACCGCTTGATTTTAAATTGTTATTGTTATTATCAGTATTTGGAACATCATAACCTGTTTCGGCAGTACTTTATTACCTTAAATTACAAAAGAATGCAATCTAACTTACTTGCCATCTAGTTGTGCTGTTTTTGCTTTAGCGCGTATATGTAGAGCATTTTAAAATTAATAGGTATTATACCATACTTTATGAAAAATAGAATACATTTTTAATAAATAAAGCCTCATTAACTTTATGTAAATCAACTAAAATCAACACCTCATTTTGTATTCTTATTAAATAATGATTCTTCATTAATTTTAGCTACTATGCACTAAACATTTTTGTTGATGTAAGTAGATTAATGTATAGTGAAATCAACTATGGAACCATAACTCATGTGCTGTAATAATATTTTAACAATGGGATTCATATAAATATGTTTTAGGGAGATTAATATTTAACTATCCTAATCAAAGTTTGAATTTCAGGGCGACTTCATCTGGATCGAACCGTCGACGAAGCGCGAGTTCGATGTCGCCATCGGTGCACAGGTCGTCTCCGCAGAAGGTCGTCGGATACAGGTACGATATTTGAAATGTCTAGTCCATACGCCTATTGAAATGCACTTGTTATTAATTAACAGTGATGGTGAACATGTGACTGCCAATTGCATCTATGTATGACTGGCTGCGCTAAATATATAATTTACACAAAAAAATCAGAAATCGCTAACAGTGTTTTTGATGTACGGCAAAACGTCTGTTATATTAAATAATAACAGCGCGTGCAACAAACATAGTGACTTAACATGGAATCAACTGAAAATGACAACGCTTTATAAATGTTGCGGTAATGAGTAATATTAAGCAGCATATTACATGCAAATCCGGCGGACTTTGATATTGAATAATTTTTTAACTACGCGTTGCTAGAAGGCAAAATTCGTCCGTTATATTGGCTGCCCATCGTTTAGTAGTCTTTAACACCTTCCTGCTTAAAAAATGCTATCTTGGATCAAGTGGTGACCTCCTCATACATGCTGGTCTGCATGCAGGGAACCCGATTTGGTTAGCAGCAATTCTATGTTTTAATGAACGCGACATTCAGTTGCCTGGGCAGTTTCTGTAGTAGACAAGCAACACTTCACGTAAATATCCGCCCAGTTACACATGCCTGCCTGTCAAAAACACATGATCGAGTGAATCCTAGAGGGTTGACGGAAATACGTCTACTGGTCAAACCACATCGCACCTCATAAGACATACAAGATATTGCAAAAGCAATGACTTTGTCATCCATATAGCTTCGTCAATTATTACGAACATAGTATGTGTTAAGCTGTTACAAACGAGTCCGCCGGACTTTGAACTATGTGACGTTAGGTAAAATTTCGTTGGTAAATAGTCACGTTTTCTAGAACCTTGGGGGTGAAAATATGTCGAGTTCACCTTAGGGAAAATGGATTCGAAAGAAAAAACAGTTGCATTCTCGAAAACACTTAGGGGTTAAGGCTCAAATTATCGAAGATTAGTGAAGAAATTAGCCAAGAAGACCTTAAATGAAAGCACAGTACGCGAATCGTGGAAACATTTCAAAAACATGCATTTCAGTGTTGAAGACCAGCCAGGAGATAATGCAAATGCTAGAAAAACTGCATTTTCAGGCAGTGATCTCAACAATAATTAGGTGTTTTTGACAAATTGCTTAGCTTTTTTTTGCTTTGAGGTTCTCACAAAATATATAATGTTTTTACAAAAGTTACTTGTTTGGTTTTTCAAGTGCCCTGACATTAGCATAACATTTTAAAAGCTAAAATCAAATTAGCTTTAGATAGCAGAGTAGCTGCGAAGGGTAACGGGTGAATAGTAGAATAGTAATGACTCGGCAATGGGAGTACTGCCTAACTGACACAGGAGAATGGTTTCAAGGTCACACCGTGACTAAAGAAAGACATCCATATCTGAATCAGGGTAACTGAGTAATCGAATCAGTTACCGACCAGAGTTACCAATGTCATGAGATTATCTCTACTGATTTTGCAGCTGATATGACGATAAAAATGACATGACATAGAACGTTTATGGAGAAGTAACTAGAATAATATAATGGGATGACAGAACGTGATCTAGACCATATGCGAAAAAGGGGCAAATCAGTGCGAAAACTAAGAAGTTCATTGGGTAATGTACATACGGGATGCTACTCGTCAGTGGATAGGTTAAGCAGTAACAACAACTCGGTGTCGATAATGATGAGACCATTGAAAATAATTTTGGTGAACAGGTTCGGGACGATGACGGACGCGATACCTGGCTGGCACCTGAACGCCGCATTAAAGCTATGCATCCAACATCGGTTCAGGGAGTGGAAGACATGATCTCCTTGGGCGACCTGCATGAAGCTGGAATTCTTCGAAACCTACTCATTCGATACAACCACAATCTAATATATGTAAGCGGAAACATGTTACGTAAATCATTTTGTCGTTATGGATAGCTTGTATGTAGTAGGTTAGTTTTAGCTTAGTTAACTCTGTTCGAGACCTTTCCTTCATAGCAACGATAATGCGAGTGTACGACCTTATATCACAGTCGATTGCTGATTCAAACATGCTGAACTTCAGTTGACTTGAGTGAATCAGATCTGCAAAAATATTTTCCAGAACTATAGTTGCTTAGGATACTAGTATGTATAAGATTTGTATTCACATCCATAATGTATTTCAGACGTACACTGGATCAATTCTGGTGGCCGTTAACCCGTATCGGATCCTCCCAATCTATACGGCGGAGCAAATTAAGATGTACCGGGAACGTAAGATTGGTGAACTTCCTCCACACATATTCGCAATCGGGGATAATGCTTATGGCAACATGAAGCGCTTTCATGTTAATCAGTGCATCATCATCTCGGGTGAGTCTGGCGCTGGTAAAACGGAAAGTACGAAACTGATCCTGCAGTATCTTGCTGCAATTTCTGGCCAGCACAGTTGGATCGAGCAACAGATCCTCGAAGCTAACCCCATCCTGGAGGCATTTGGGAACGCCAAAACTATACGCAACGATAATTCTAGTCGCTTCGGAAAGTATATTGATATCCACTTTAACATGGGCGGAGTCATAGAGGGCGCTCGCATTGAGCAATACCTGCTTGAAAAGTCGCGAATCGTTTCACAGGCGTCTGACGAGAGGAATTATCACATATTTTACTGTATGCTTGCTGGACTCAGCAGAGAGGAGAAAGAAAAGCTGGACCTTAATAACTGTTCGAAATATGCGTATCTTACCGGTGGGGGTTCGGTGACGTGTGAAGGACGAAATGATGCCCAAGAGTTTAGCGACATTCGATCAGCAATGAAGGTACTAATGTTTTCCGACGAGGAGATCTGGGAGATTATGAGAATTCTAGCAGCTGTCTTACACCTTGGCAATATCCAATTCAAGCCTACGTTCGTCGACAACCTCGATGCTGTAGAGATTGTCTGCAGTCCATCGGTGCAGAGCGCTGCTAGCCTTCTACGGGTTGAAGTAGCTCAACTCGTACAGGCGTTGACAACGAGGACGATTTTCGCTCATGGTGACACAGTGGTATCAAACATGGGTGTAGATCAAAGCCGAGACGTACGCGACGCCTTTGTTAAAGGCATCTATGGTCGGATGTTTGTTCAGATCGTCAACAAGATCAATGCAGCAATATATAAGCCGAAACAATCAACACAACATTATCGGACATCGATTGGTGTACTTGACATTTTCGGGTTTGAGAATTTTAATGTAAACTCATTCGAGCAGTTCTGCATAAATTACGCAAACGAGAATCTTCAGCAATTTTTTGTACAGCACATATTCAAGCTAGAGCAAGAAGAGTATAATCTCGAAGCTATCAATTGGCAACACATCGAGTTTGTCGATAATCAAGAGGCCCTCGACATGATCGCCGCTAAACCTATGAACATTATGGCGCTGATTGATGAGGAGTCGAAATTTCCTAAAGGTGCGTATATAATGATTAAAAAAAAAGTGTAATACCTTATAACTGCAAATACAGACCGCGTCAATTTGCATGTGCCCAATCAGATTCGAACCGAATATCGTCTGCCTGATAATCTTTCTTAATATAGTCATTAGATACATCATTAGAATACATGTTTAGTGTTCTTCAAGTCCGTTTGGTCAGTGTTTCAAATAGAAAGCTGCCTTTATTTAAATAGTTTTAGCGATTTCTTTCGGGCACCAATTATATTCGAATACAGTACTGGTTAAGTGATATAGACAAACCCGGTCAATCTAGGTTTTACAGTAAAGTAAGCGCGGGCGTGTGAAAATGTTTTCGTGCTTTTTTTGTGCATAGGAACCGATATGACCCTACTAAATAAGCTCCACAAGCAGCATTCAGCCAATCGAAACTATCTGAAACCAAAGTCGGATATTAGCACTTCGTTTGGGATGTGCCACTTCGCCGGCGTGGTTGTCTACGAGACAAAAGGGTTCCTTGAGAAGAATCGCGATACGTTTAGCGCAGACCTCATTCAGTTGATTCAAATGAGCGAGAATCGTTTCATGCAAAATCTTTTCATTAGCGAAGTCAGCATGGTAAGGAAGCATAATAACAAAAAACCAGCGCTCGCAGACAGGTTTTAAACGCCTAGAATTTTTTAGTTAGAGATGTGCTCTTGACTTTGGATGCCATAAGTATAATGCAAATATAGATATTGAAAAACTTTCAATAACTTTAGATGATGTCGCCAACGACATGTTTGAGCGCGAAATCACTTACGGTAACAGTACGTTGTGATGATTAAAAAATGCTTTGTTATCACAACTTTCGGCAGTAAATGTTAGCCATACCAATACTGAAAAATAAAAAGCTACAAGTAACATTATCTCAGATTTAGACATTATCCTCGTCGGTAAATGACAGAACTAAGTGTTGTACCTACAATAGCATGTACATAAGATGCTCTATGTCGTTCTAGGGAACGGAAACGCGTAAGAAAACACCAACGTTGAGTGCGCAGTTCAAGCGCTCGCTAGACTCTCTAATGAAGGCGCTCAGCCAGTGTCATCCATATTTTATTCGGTGCATCAAGCCGAACGAATTCAAGAAGGCCAAGATGTTTGATCGCGAGCTCTGTTGCAAACAGCTTCGCTACTCAGGAATGATGGAAACCATTCGAATCCGACGGGCCGGTTATCCTATCCGACATACGTTCAGGGAGTTCGTCGAAAGATACCGATTTCTCATTTCGGGGGTTCCCCCGCCGCACAAGTAAGTCAGTTTCCCATCGGCTCTATTAACACAAAACATAAAATACAATCAACTCTATCTTCTGTTTTTATTTCAGTTTTGTAAGATCTTGAATCTGTTTAAAGCGATTACTCATGAGATTCCTATTGAATGCAACGTTAGAAAGTTCAAAATTGAATATGTTACAGTTAGAAAGTGTCATGATAGTCAACTTGCCAAGCGTGATTGCCTGATGCGGTGTTATCGAGTGCTCGTAGCTCACGCTTAGCGTCCGGCTCCCAACCGTCATGCCATCATGGCAATAAGCATTCGCGGGTGAAGTACCGTATGGCTAACAGAAATCACAATATAAACAAACATATGTGCTTCTTTAGAACGCGCTTAGCATATTCTGTACGACGAGATTGATCTCGGAAATATATGGTTAATGGTGAATCAATATTCGCTGCAATCAAGAATCATGATTGCTTTCGTGGGATAGTTTGGGTACACTGATAATAATATAATTGGTTTATTAAATTTATTTTTTCAGAGTGGAATGCAGGCAAGCGGCGTCGAGAATACTTCGATCTGTTTTAGGAAAGGCAGACTTTCAGATTGGGAAGACAAAGGTGTTCTTAAAAGACGCGCAAGATCTTTTCCTTGAACAGGAACGCGACCGGGTACTCACACGCAAGATTCTTGTTCTACAAAAAGCCATTCGTGGATGGTATTATCTTTTATGTTCATATATTCTCCATTGTAACGAGTAGTCAATAGTTTTTTTGCAGAATCTCAGTAGGCTTAGTTTATCTTTCCTCAGCTCTATCGGTCTGGCCAACCACTTCTAATCAACATAGGCCTGACTACCCCTTTCACCCAACTCAAAAACCCGAAGCATCTTCAGACAGCTCAGAGACCCAGATCACACTGCGCACCTATTGGTGGATGTTGAAGAGTCGGTAGTTGATATCTGAGGTAGAGCAGTATCCATGTACATGGCTAGGATGCCGTGGCTCGACTGCATGTTTAATAAACTCAACTGCTTTACCTTATACTTTGCTGAAGTACTTACACCGAGCAATAGGATATCTTACATGGGGTCGCTGAAAAAGGTTCTGTTGGACCTCGAGTCAAGGAAGCGACTCATCCCAAAATCGCCCGCCTTCTGGCCGTTTGCTGAACTGCATCCTTCGAATGCATGGGGGCTGGCACTTTGCTTTTTTAGTATGGAGAAGCTTCTCTGTTGGTAATTTCGAAATAGAAACGAGCGCGGATTCGTTAAAAAAGAACGTTCACTCCAAGTTGCTTGCGTATCCGCTGATTAAGAAACCGCCTGCTGTATTTCAAAAGCAGAAAGGAAACAACATAACACCTGGAAGGGAGTGTTCCAATGAAGTCGCTTACATGGTTCTTATGGCATACACTAAAAGACACTCAAAGCCACTGAGCCTCCTGTACGCGCTGTCTGTTGAGCTCAAGTTGATTTCTATTCGACTTTGCGCGCGAAAATCAAATTTCATAGAACTTGCTCTATGTTTATGTCCTTTTGAGCGTGCTCGTTTAATTAGCTACGATGCTACAAAAGAATGAAATAAAAATAAATTACAGGGTCACGGAAAACTCCCTTTTTTTTTTCAAACGACGAGCTTGACCTAAGGTGACAATCCGAGTCGACTTATATTTTTATTTCTAGTTAGACTTTACTGATGGAATAAAGAATTTAGTCGAAGTCTTTTTCTATGCGAATGAGTCCGTTATTTACCGCCTTGGCAGATTTCGAGTGCCTCCGGCTCCGGCTAGATTCCGCATAGTATTCACTAAATAGAATTAATAACCAACCTGGCTAAAGTCAAGGCTGTACACATTGAAAGCAGCGATAGGGACGGCAGGTAACCTCATTGTATCATCTCTTCGATATGCTAATAGGTTCCTGTGTCTCGGGTTATTAATTTTTTGATAGTCACAGATGTATTTCGCGCATCACAGAGAAGCATAGGAAAGCCCTAACTATGCCTTTAATATAATATAAGCTCCAAAGGAACGCTCTCTCACGATGGCGCTCCATCTATTCGATCTGAAAGTGGTGCCGGTTGTGGCTTAGTGAAGATCCTAAACGAAAGGAAAGGCTTGTCGAAATAGATGTAGATTTGTGACAGGTGAAGATCTGACGTAATGACTCGAAAAAACCGAAGCAGGAAAATCATGTTATCACTTCCTTCGCAGTGTACGATTTCTACCATAATCTATGTACAGATGCTCGCCCTTATGAACCTAATAAAAGGTGTATTTGCAGTAGATGCGGAAGGAGTTGTGATAAATACTGTGCACCAGCCGGCCAGCTGTCTTCTAGTACCCTCGCTAGAAAGCCTGGTTCACAGCCTTGTCTCCCAAATTTTGAACTTATTAGTGTTGAATTTCCTACCAGACAGTTAGTAATTATGAATTTTTTCTAAGATTCTACGAAAGGGTATATAATCTTATACTTAGCTGATATATATATGTATATAAAAAACACTATTTAAATACTGTTGTTTATCAAATCTATCACCAAAGGTAAATGCATCAGTTGATTTTTTCAGTTTCTTTGGGTCCCTTAGTTTTATCTAGTTCTGGGGAGAGTTTGAATGCGGAGTGGTTTTTGTCTTTATCTCTCACACATCCTCTTTATACAGGCAACGTCAGAAAGCTGAGTGGAATGAATCTGTTCATTTATTACGGTAGTTAATCTACTTGCAGAGGGTCAATTCGTAACTGTTTCTGGACAGTGTATGTAATCACCATGTTTGTCGATGCATGCGTATTATAGGTATTGGAGACGACGTTTCGTACGGCAGCGCGCAGCTGCCATTGTGATCCAACACTGGTGGAAAACCAAGCACCAGAGACGGATGTTTCTCAAGCAGATGCGCGGCTTCCAGCGCCTTCAGGCGTTGTGGCGAGGCCGGATTTTGGCTCGGCGCTTCCAGCTACTTCGCGCGAACGTGGTGGCGCTCCAGGCGCGTTGTCGCGGTGTCCTGGTGAGGAGGGAAGCCGCACGACGGCTTCGAGCGGTCGTCATAATTCAAAGCTTCATTCGAATGGTTATCGCTAAAAAACTGTGAGTTATAGCAACACTCCTTAACAATACTGCCTAGATAAATAGAGTTGAATAGGGTAATCGTGAATATGTCTGTTCTTTGTAACGACTTAATATGCTTGCGTAGTTATTGTTTGTATTTGTTCGTAATTACCTGTAGTATTAGCCCTAAGGAATTACAAAGTAACACAGGATTTGTTCTTTCTATGTTGCGTTTTTTGTGATAAAAATTCATTGAATCATGTGAATATATTGGTTAGCTCATTGATTTCTCTTTAAATTGTCGAGGCTAGATGCATCCAAATTAAAAATTTCCAGACTACCTATTCTCCATGATAAAATGTGGACTTGAAGCAGGCCTAACACGATCGATTTAACCACAGTATTCATTGCTC
>NW_019213366.1:30384-39697 GCF_002532875.2 Varroa jacobsoni | reverse complement strand
ATATGAGAGAAAGCATTGTGTTTAATACAAGTAATGTTTCTAAATGTTTATGGGCCATTTGGTACTAGCAAGGTACATTTGAGCCTTAATGATTGTCTATTAATTAAGTTCACTGCAGTGAGCAGCTGAGGCGTTTGTGATGTGATATTGGCCCGTCTTATCGTTTTATCGCAGATTTATTGCGCCCCTAATAATTCATGCAATCGGCTTTGTTTAGAACGATGATTTCCCAGCTCGGACCATGATATATGCTATGTTACGCTGCAGAAAGATGACTTGTTTGAGCCAGCCCTATCTGTAAATACTTAAGAAGTGACTGTATTTACATACCGGGATAGAGTTTTAAGTTAGTGGTTCAAGGTGGGTCAAAACAATGTAAAAGGATATCCCAGCAGTATGAAAAGAAAAACGTTTGAACTTCATCTCTGTATTTGTATATATTTTCACAGATAATCAATTTTCAGAACGTGAGACCACAGCAATCTGGTCAAAGCAAAAATAGAATCAATCTTTTAAACATATTTTTCCTGTAAAATCCGCCTTGACATGCGTGTACAACAAATATTTCTCATATAGCACTCCGTATCGTATACAAATGTGTGCACAATACTTACATATATGCCTATTATACTATCGATGACTTGAGCGACTACGAGCAACGTTTTTTTAGTCATCTAGCGAATCGTAACAAATATTATTTGATGTAAATATATAGATGGGAATTCATTTTTGGGATCCACTGATTGAGCTGTTCCAAAAGTACATTCCGTTATTTTCTAATCATCTGTATTGTACGTAACCTTTTTCTAGACAATGTTAATTCTGTCTCACAACTAGATTCATGCAATTTCGTACTTTTTTGGCTTCCGTGTGTTTGTACTTCCTATATTCCTTTTCTTACACTAAGTCTTACCCTAACACTTAACTCGTTTTGCCCTGCCGACGATCGGTCTTCTTTGGTAAAATTTTAGTCTGTGCGGCTCTGAAATGAGCGGGCGTTCCCCGAATTTTCTTTGATTCCTCCCGCGCGTAAACTAGTACAACAGAAGGGGAGAAACGTTTCCTTATCTCTGCTGTATTCACTGTTGCTTTGGTTGTCTTCGACTCGGAGCATTGACACCACCGAATGATGCTGTTGTTCAGTAAATATTATCGTGCCAATTTACGGGGTCAAAGGCTGCGTCGAGTCGAGCTTCCCGTCACGGGCGCAGACAAAAGAATGCACATCGCGGCTGGGGGTGTCGTAATTGTACCCGGGCGTATGAGTGTATTTCTGTGTATTTCACTGTGGCGGCATAATTTCACCACGGGAATTTCCGCCGGCCCAATCTAGAACCCTTTTTCAGATGAAGGGCTCAGAGCAGTAAGAGGGACCTGAGAAAGTGCCAGAGCAAATGTCACATTGTGTTCTCACTATTCCTTATGTTGACGGAGAGCAGCGTATGGTAGAAAGGAAAACGAGAACAGAATAGCACTATTACTTCGCATATGTAAGACGACCATGTCAGTGTACATGGTATATGCATACTGCAGAGGGTTCAAATAACCTATTCAATACCGACGAAACAAGGTGGGAATTCAACGTTCTGAACAAATTAAAGCTCACCTTTGATAACTTTAACGCTGAAGCAAACAGAAATACTTCTCGAAACCCGAGTTAAATAACCGTTAAATACATGTTCAGTTTATCGCGAGCTTGTCATCGATGTGCAGCTTTCTCACAGTACTATTAATAGTACGATTTTACCGACAGTAGTTAATTTATAGTGAAAAGATGAAGGGATAGCTTTTGTTCATGAACGTCTGTACATTACTAATCCCGCCCAGATTTGCAACAGGGCCCTGGACTATCATAGTTTTGCTCCTCGGGTATCAGCCATCACTGGCGTATCATAGCTGGGCCTCGAATGTGTTATGGCCGCTGGCGTTTCCCGTTGGGTTTATGATTAATGCCAGGGCACACATTCACTTCCATCCTGCCATACTGGCACACTCGCACACCAGCCATGCCGTCAGTTCAGTATGTTACATTCTACATCATATAGTTATTGTCATTATATTGTTATAGGATATAGTGCTACAAGCCTTACTTACGTAAAAAAATTAGCAGGCAACAACAGCAGTACAGCGATAGTTCTTGTCCTCTTTTGAGCCTATAGAACAGCTGGCAGGTGCCAATGAAACAAATACCATTTCTCTGCCTGAAGTGTGCCGCTAAGTTTCGTTAAAGTATCGTTAAGTTCTATGTAAGTTTGTTTATTTTAATTAAATCGGATTTGTATTTCTGTGAAAATGGTCTGTTTAGGAATCTCTGTATTTGTGTTTCGATCAAAGTAGCTGAATAGATTATAAAAATTCTCACGACTGACAGCACGTTTCATCGTAACGAAAGTCGTCTGCGGCCTTGCCTTTTCTATGCATTGAACATACTCAGCTTCTGTTCGATTTCAGCATTGTTATCAATCAAACCTTTACTGAGCAAATAGGTCTAAATAAAGTCTAATTGAGCATAACCAAGACTTATCTGGACATGATCAGTACTCAGCTAGCAGAAAGCTTTGTCAAGTTCATGCCACCCATTCAACCAACCAGCAAGACAGCATGACGTTATGAACGCTTACGCTACTTTAGCTGGCGCTATTTTCGTTGTACCGTGGTAAGGGCGGTAACAATGGTGATGTGTACATTGTGGCAGGAATATTCACAGTCATCACCGCGGGAACAGAAATCTCCGCCAGGTTTGCCTGTAGCTGGCCTGCGTGTGAACGGCCGTTTATATCGATGGGCCCACTGTGTTCTTATATCGGAATACCGCAGTAATTGTAAAATAGTGTAGAGTAATATTGGTAAAGTCAAATTCTAATTGCTATTCATAAAACCTGAACTAATCGTTTGCGTACTGAAACTCGGAAAATAGGCCGGAAAAAGTAACTGTTTCTTCAGCCTACTTGGTGTCCTACGTGCGCGTACTGTGTTGCGCTGTGCACAGTGTGTTTCTTATCTAATGTTCTAATAGATCTCGCTAAACATCAAATATGTGAAACCCCATATGATAGTTGTGTTGTGTATACCTATGTTTGCATTATTTCACTTTTAACTGTGTTTATCTTCGTGGCTTTGGGTCTAAAAATAGTCTTCCGTATTTTGTATAGTTAACATTTTATCTAATTCTGGATGTTCGTTTGTTCATATAAGATGATTAATGGGAAACGTTGATACAACTAGGACTTAGGGCACCTTTAAATGTGAAGCACAAGCCCAAGTATCGTAACTGAAGTAAAGCTGTTATCAAACCTACTATGTAAAGTATGGGCATAGGAAGGACGTTTTTGTGTATATGTCAATAATGACTCAAACCAAGCGAACAATTGATGACAGACACAGATTTCGCCCATGCCGCAACACCGCCAAGACATTGTGAAAACAGTTACTCCTAATTTAACAGAAATTACTTTTGCTTTTTGTGGCTATGTGGTTCGGACCGACGCTAATTTAGGTATCAGCGGATGCGTGTCGAGCAGAGCGCCCAGTTAGAAGCAATGCGACTTCGTGACCACGAAGAAATGATGCTTGTTCGACAGTATGGCCCGAAGAAAGCTAAAGAGGTCGCAGAAAAAAAATACAGGTATTCTACAAGCAGGATTGCTGCGATAGGAAAAACCGAATCAAGTGAGCTTATTTGTTGAAGAATCATGTACAGCCTAAAACTTCGTCTGATCGAAGTACAGATTAATGTAGAACTTTTCACTAAAAAATAAATTAAATATTAATAATAGCAATAGCTGTACTAAGGGTAATGATAATAATTGGTAGATTAACTAATTTTTCGAAAATGGGTTATAATCGACTTGTGCGGAGGCTGGCGCAGGAATGAGGGAGTGGTTCCGCAAATAGGAAATACACATTGGTATGGGCTGCTGTGTAGTACCAGTCCTGGTGTTATGCCTAATGTGAAATTGAATTAGATAGCAGTCTTTCTAAAAACAGGGGGTGGAAATGCGGCAAACTGGATCGGCAACTCTTTTCGAAACCGTTTTCGTAGCTGTTGTTATGATTCTACTTCAAGCAAATGACCGAGGAACCGTTTCTTACTGGTTCTGGGAGGCGGACATCATACATATTATTATTGTTACCTAGTATTATCTTAATGATTTTTCCAATATTACCCTAAATGAACGCATGATTTCTCTAATATCACCCTCATATCACCCAATAATTACCCTAATACCACCGTAATTACTTTAATATTACCCTAATATCACCCGGTAAATACTCTAATACCACTTAATAATATTACCCTAATATCACTCAGTAATTACCTAGTATTACTTCAACATTATTCTAAATTACCCTGTCTCTCTTAGCCAGTAACTACCCTAATATCATCCCAATAATTACCTTAATATCGACCGGTATTTACCCTAATATTACCCAATGATTACATCTAATATTGCTCAATAATTACCCCCAATATCATTCCAATAATTACCCTCATATTGGTCTGATCATTATACCGATATTGCGCTAACGTGGTCGGGGCGGGGGACTTATAGTGGTTCGGGCTAGAAAATAGGATAATTACTCTAGCATTACCCTAATGTCACCCCAATAATCACCCTACTATTACTCTAATATTGTAAAATCAACCAGCAATTACCTGAGGAACAGTTTCTTAAGTTCTTTTACTGACTGGTTCTTGGAGGTGGACGTAATACGCGTATCTACGAGATCTCACTGAATTTGATTAGATAGTAATTTTAAAGTAAGCTTTGCTTGGAAGCAAAACTATGTACGTATGTGTAAGACGGCATAATAACACTGTAATATGAATAGCTTTTCATGCACTCTTGGTATTTTCTATTATATTGGTTTTGAACGACGATACGCTTCATGTAAGTCCATGAAAGTCATAAGGCGCTATAGGTATAATAAATATCAATAGCAAAAGAAACAATCCACATCCAACAAAATTAATTTATAAACAAACATAGCACTTAACTGTACGCAAATATATTTCTGCAAATTCTAAAGGTATTGTGGTTAAGTTGCTATTCGAAATTACTTCAAAATAAATTTTTTAATTATCGTTTTGAAAAAAAGTAAACAGTTATATTTTTATGGAAATCTGACAACGAATTACGAATGTTTGTATTTAGGGAGCGGCTAGCCGCAATCTACAACCGCCAAGTTGAAGAGGATGTAGAGGTTCGAAAGATCCTCGAAATGAAAAAGGCCGCAATTGCAGACGCTGAAAAACGACAGGACGAGCCACTCGATGACTCGAAATTGGTTGATGTTATCTTCGACTTCTTGCCTAGAAGTGACTCCGTTAACGAGCAGGCTGCGCCTACCGCATTTAAAGGTTTACGTCGTTTTTTAATGCTGCATACGTATAAACTTTTTGTGCAGTGGTTAAATAACTTTGAAGAGAAGCCTTGCGGATGTTGGCGCTATTTTCGAAACTGCCGCACGATTGACTTGCTTAAATATTCAAAGTTTGAGTATATTGGACTCGTACCACAACATATCATTATAAGGCCATTATTGCCGCTTTCCGGAAACTGTAAAATACATAAAGTATAATTAACGCAAATTATAATAGCTACATGCGACACCTTCCCCGCGATATTTTACAGTTATTAAGCATCAATACACCAATATAATAAGTACATTGTTGTTGTTGTATATGTGTATGTTATTGTGTGCCTGCGTTCACTATTATCACAAAACAGAGCAGAATTTTATCCATACCGCAACACAGACACTAGTAAATATTTTATGCCATTAAGTCCGCTTGCGCCGTTCAAACACAGGTTTAAACTCCGTATATAATGTATAACCTTAATTACAGATCTGGAATTACCAAAAGATGCAAGCATGAATCCCGAGCCGGAAGGTTCCATTCCATCCGTGCCTCAAGATCATACAGAGGACTTGTCACAGTATACCTTCCAAAAGTTTGCAGCAACCTATTTTCAAGGTATGTAGTAATTATTATCATTATTAAGGGTATTATGTATTAGACCAAAATATAGCTAAAATATTAGGGGTTACAAACTAGTTGACACTCCTCTTCTAAATCAACCAACTTTGACTATATTTCTATGTTAATTTTAAAAGGCTTTAATTTAATTTAATGTACCCTTTTGTAGTACTGAATCGCTCATATGTAGTATGTAATCTAACTGATTGCATTTGCAGGCACGCAAAATCATATCTACCAAAAGAAGCCAATTAAGCAGAGTTTATTAGCTTTACCCACACACGGCGACACGATGGCAGCACTCGCTCTATGGATTACGATCTTGCGATTTATGGGAGACCTTCCCGAACCAAAATTTCATAGCATCGATCGAGACAATTCATCGGTCATGTCGAAGGTACCTTGTTTGACGCCTCAACGACAGAACTAGATAAGCTAAAACTACACACGCTGAATAAACTTGTTAATTTTGTATGCTGTGTATTTTGTATGCTGAGAAGGAACGCAAGCAAGTCTCTAAAATTGTGCTACTAATTTGGCGTTGACCCTAATAGCACCACGTAAGCAGAATAACACAGGTACATTTCCTGTCTGACGCCGACAGGTCACAGCTACACTCGGGCGGAACTTTACCAAGTCTAAAGATTTTCGAGACGCAAAGGACCTGATCGAGAACGGCAATGACATCGGGGCGAAGGAAACAATTAAGGCCAAGAAATCTATCCGAAATAGGCTTGTTTCGCTAACGCTGAAACGGAAGAATAAAATTACCGAAGATATGCGGCGCCACCTACAAGAAGAGGAGTTGGCAGCGGACAGTTATTCACAATGGCTAGAGGCGAGGCCGACATCTAACCTTGAGAAGCTTCACTTCATTATCGGGCACGGCATCCTTCGAGAGGAACTGCGTGATGAGATCTACTGCCAGATATGCAAGCAACTAACGGGAAATCAAGAGAAGAACTCGCATGCACGAGGCTGGGTCTTACTATCGCTATGCGTTGGTTGTTTTGCGCCAAGTGATAAGTTCGTCAAGTATCTACTTAATTTCATTCGTGAGGGCCCACCTGGCTATGCACCTTATTGCGAAGAGCGCCTGCGGCGAACGTTCATGAATGGTACGCGAGGCCAGCCTCCCTCGTGGCTTGAACTGCAAGCGACGAAGTCTAAGAAACCGCTGATGCTGCCCATCACGTTCATGGATGGAAATACCAAAACATTGCTGGCGGATTCTGCGACGACGGCGAGAGAGCTCTGCAATCAATTAGCCGATAAAATCGGTTTACAGGACAGATTCGGCTTTTCTTTATACATCGCCTTATTCGACAAGGTTAGCTCGCTGGGCAGCGGCGGTGAGCATGTGATGGACGCCATCAGTCAGTGCGAGCAGTACACAAAGGAACAAGGCGCACAGGAGAGAAACGCTCCGTGGAGGCTATTCTTTAGGTTGAATAACTTTTCTCTAACTTCGTCTCTAACTGTGTAACTTATTTACCTTCTTGATCTTCTTACCAATTGCAATTTTCGGTCAACTGTGCGATTTGTTGAATCTCATTGTTATAAACATATTCTCATACACTGCGGTTAAATAGTCAAGCATTGCGTATATTTTAATTGTAAATTGACCAGTTCATTGTGCAATATATCAATGAAGAAACATTATAATTGATCGCTGTTACTCTCCAAGTTGTTAGCAGCAGATAATGAAGACGTGAGATGATTTTGTCGGGGCTATCTGGCCGTACCAACAAAAAATACACATATGCACAATATTTCTACACTGTACTCCTTCTAAACATTATGATATCCACTTTTTTGAAACGTTTCAAACACGGTTTACAGAAAAGAGATTTTTGCCCCTTGGCACAACCCCATGGAGGATGGTGTTGCGACAAACCTCATCTACCAACAAGTAATTCGTGGTGTGAAGTTCGGCGAATATAAATGCGAAAAAGAAGAAGATCTCGCTATGTTGACTGCGCAGCAATTCTATGTAGAAAATTTTAATAGTTAGTATACAAATATTTACTCTTGACCCCTAACACATTAATAAACATTACATTTCTGGGCACTACTGTGCTCGCTTTTATGACGACACGTGGAAAACGATCAAAATAGACCAAGCTAAGTTATTGCAACTAAGATGAGTGCTACTTCGTCTGAAAAGCCACAGTTCATCAATTTGAATCTCCATCCAAATTGATATCTAGGAGATATCCGTGATCAGTTTCTCGGTTTGTGTGAAACGACATCGATTGACGGTGTACATATACAAGTGTCAAGGCAAGTCCATTTAGCATAGAGCTTCAATCTGTATCATCTCTAATGGCAGGTGCAGACCTCGAGATTAGCGCGGAACGTGTCCGAAGTATCATTCCTGGTTGCATACCGGACTCCCATCTTTTGGCCGGCGAACGCGCACTTGATCGTTGGACCCATCTTATCTCGCAGGCTTATCGGAAGAGCTATTACTTGAGGGAACGTGAGTATATACATATATATATATATTCTAAACGCCGCTGTCATTTTATCGCTACTTTCTGCTTTACTATTATAACATACATTGGCGAAATTTTAGAGAGCGAATCTGAAATAGTAATATACTTTAGGTCATAGAGGCATCGCAATTATAGCATAAGGATATCACTGTATTATTTACCTGTAATCTGTAGGTACGGAGGCGCTCCGTGTGAAGGAGGATGTCGTGGATTATGCTAAGTTCAAATGGCCTCTACTTTTCTCACGCTTCTACGAGGCCGTTCGACTCGCTGGTCCCCCACTTGCAAAGAACGACGTCATTGTTGCCATCAATTGGACAGGTGTTTACATTGTTGACGAGATGGAGCAGGTCCTTCTTGAGCTTTCTTTCCCTGAACTCACGCACATCGCTAGCCAAAGGTAAGTGGATGGTTGCGCGGCAGATCGCGAAATATTCCCCTCTACTTGATTTTAATTAATCATATATATATATATATGCGTCGAGTATGATCAACTGTGACATTATCGAAGCACTCAACGCAAGATCCTACCTACGTTTGCTTTGTGATTTGATGTCGGCCGAGCTAGAAATAGGACACGTTTAAGAAAGCTTCTAGGACGAATGTAAGATAAAGACTATTCTTATCTTTAATCAAAAACTCTTAATCAAAAACTCAGAGATTTATTGAAATGGACGTTCTATTACCAGATTCGTTACGTATTGATTTGGATTTGGTTTTATTATTTTGTTTGTTAACGTCAAGCTTTAAACTAGTTGTAGTTAAATTTAAAAAACCGTATAATTGATAGTGACATACTTCTAAAGCTAACATACGACGCTCTGTATATATA
>NW_019213366.1:0-30284 GCF_002532875.2 Varroa jacobsoni | reverse complement strand
ATATTCCCTTTGTTACGTTTCCTCATTGCTATTTTTGTGCGTTATGTGCGTCAAAGAAAGCGTATAAAAGAAGGTTAATTTCACTAAATAAACTGTTATGATGCGCTAATAATAGAATATCCGTGTTAAGCCCCAGTTATTTTTTTCAAAATTTTCTAATAATAAAGTTTTTGCCTTAATCATATATATAATTATTCTTGCTTCTAAGTGGAAATTACTTAGTCGCTATGTTTTGTTATATGCATGTATACCTGGATGTATGGTGATGTTTCAATTACATATGTATTTGTGTGTCGGCTCATGTGCGTCGATTCTAGTTGATAGCCCTTAGATAGGTGAGTGTATCTGCCGGCATACGCCTGCAATTCAACGAATCGGGAGCTTCCGTCACGATCTTCGCTCTCATTCTGTTGTTACCTTTTTCCCTGTCGATATATAGCGCAATAGTTCAAGAAGCATTAGCGGTAACAGCATAAGCAATAGGTAAGACACGTTTACACAGAAACACAGAAAGTTTAAAGAAATGCGAGAGCCCTGGGATGACTATTGCTGGTTAATAGCAAATAGAGCAACTTCGTCTTGCTGGTTCAGCGCGCGTTGCTGTTCTAGATGGCATACCGCTGATCTGTACACGTTATAAATTCGTCATTGCCCAAATCGATGCAGATACGATGAACTGATTTTAAAAGTTATGCCGGCCGTCCATGATACGATCGTTCGTTCAGCAACGAACCCACTTCCCACTGACTTTTGAACTCCAGCGAGTTCGAGAAGATCTATGTACAGTGTTGCTTTCAATATAAAACTTAGATATATAGGCTAAACACGCAACCATTCATAGTCCGGGTTGCGTTCCCTTTGCTGACGCTGGCAGATGTAAATCGTGCTAAGAATAGCAGAAATAAAGCCGGAGAGCTGGTTACGACGCTGGCGGAAACAACGATTTCGACAATAACTGGAACATCGGTTAAGGACTACACATCGAAAAGTCTTCACGTGTCATTATGATTTAATATAAATTTTTTACCCTTCGGCTGCTCGGTAACATCGACATGAGGCTGACCCACCCATTTGGGGCGCTGGATGTTGAGTCAGCTGGGAAAAACACTTGACCCTGCAGTCACGGTCTCAGTGGAAAGCGTAGTACCGTTTATATATAACCATTGACTGTAGATGAAGTTCTCAATTGATGATCTGCGTCTTGTCGTAACTTGTCTCCAACTTTTATTCTTTGTCGTTTCGTTTGGAGAAGGCGTGCATGCTCGATCGGCTTGTCCGTCCGTTTGCATGTCTCTGTGTATTTCCTGTATCATATTTGACCGTAATCGACTTGTCACTTCGGTCGACAGCCGCCATTTACTATGTTATCCACATTCGGCTCAGATGTGGAGCAAGAAGTAAGCAAACATTCTGCTTTTTTGCTGTTGTGTACGGTTCTGATATATTTGGTAGCCTGCATGACTTATACCAGATTTGTAAGATAGAGGCTCTGTCAACTGTCAACAGGTAAATAGATATTACTTGAAACTACTGTGTTTGCGACGACACGCCTAGGTTGTCTTTAGTCGGAGGCTTGCTTGATCAGAACGCCACCAATATCAGTACCTACCTTTTTTCTCTACACATCTCTAATAGTCGCTTAATATGGATCACATAGCCTGACCTAAATCAAAGCTTTTCAATCGTTTTAATTGACATCTTTCATATATACATAAGCACTTTGATAAAACTATTTTGCCATCGATAGAAAACTGCAGTCGTTCTGAATTAGTATTTTGGCAGCGTTAATTTATAATATTTGTTATTTAGGATGAATTTGTTTGCTTTTTATATGATGTTATATATACAGCCCTTCGGGTCTACTGCGGAATTGTTGCCAAGTTACTAGAAACGAGGATTTAGGGACGCCCTAGTGAACGAGCCTTTCAAGTTTGGTAACGGAAGAAAAACTGTCTTTACAGTTACACAAATAGCAAATATTTTCATTGTCTTTTTCTTTACTATACTTTGTCACATAACTTTTTTAGATAACTTACCTAACGTACCGCATTTTCTCGCAGTCTGTTATTTTGGATAGCACGTTTGTCGTCCCAGTTTTTATCAGCACACAGAATTAGATGTAAGTGTTTTCAATGATGTTCTACTGTTTTTTTAGGCACGGCTATTTGCCGGTCGACTTGACTTGGGCGATTTATAAGCAAACCGGCATCAAATGGCAAAGGTGTAAATAATGATATTTGTGGGTGCTACGCTTGGAGTTCAGGATCTGGAATAAGCAAGATGAACACAATGAATACTGTGATTGTTGTTTTCTCGATTTGCTCGGTACTCTAATTCGTATTCTTGTCCTTTAACCTGTGCGCCTCCAAAAAAAAAGAAGGAACTCAAATAAACTACGAATTTGACCGCGACAAATAAAAAAAATTAACAGATGTACTTGTTTTTCGTCTTGTTTAATATTTGTTGTCCTGTGGTGGTCTACTATTAGCGGGGAACGAAGTAGGAGTTAATTATTGTAACGTAACCCATGTAGCGTAACTGGGTTAGCCCAGTAACTTACATTTTCTTCATGATGAATCTATTGTTCTCCGACCAATTCCTACATATTTAACGCGTTCTCCTGCTTCTATCGGGCACGCTATCCTATGTCATTCCATATCCAGATTGTCCTCGAATTGAAAGTCACAATATTAGTGGAAAGCTGTGACTTCAACAAAAACGACTTCCAATTTTGTCGGACTTTTATCATGGCGCACTATATATAAGGATTGTAAAACAGAAACAAAAATACATATAAACGTGATTATAGAACCATAAAATATTTGATCATCTGGGAACATCCCTGTTACCAGCCCACACCCACACATCGTGACTCTTCACCAGCGTATGCGAACGCCATCAATCATATTCACGAAATCTCTCTCCTTTTATTGGTTGATCGTCATCACTAACGGTTATTTTACGGTAAAATTACTTTAGCGCGCATATGTCTTTGACGCCCTGCTGTTTTTTCGTATATCGGTTACATGTGCCCGGCCATTGAAGCACACAGGGCACAGTGATTATTGTTCGTGCAGGGAGCATCGATTTTTACACCGTATATTTTGAGCCTTTGCTTCAAGTCGAAATGACTTCTTTTCGGTACTTTCCGTCTTGCAAACTCAATTTTTAGTGGTAGTAATGTGGTGCGTACAATCTGATCAGTAATGTAAGCTTAAGACTTTGTTAATGCGCGTACGCCATCTCAAATCAGGCGGAAGTAACCAGATTACAGACCGGCCGATCGTTGCCGTATTATGTTACAGAGCGCCGACGTATAGCAGCCATAACAGAAGCAGTAGTAGCCAAAAAGAGAAGGAATATTAAAAAAAAAAACCGTGATTTAAGTTACCGAGTCAGTTCAGCAGATAGCGAACACCTGCCACACATCTCCGACCGTTGCCACGTGCCGTGCTACAGGGACAGATCAGCACCATTTTGCATTTCGCCGAGTTGAATCCTCATTTCATCATCGTACCACATCATGATATACCTATGCGTTTGTTGAGAAGGCATTGACACTTGAATTGAATGCTGGCCCTTCAGCTGCCATCATGTCCTTTGTCTGCTATTCAATAAGTTCGTTACTGTTAGTCTTAGTTGGCGAACATCTTTTGTGGCGCCGATGACAACCCCTCACCCTCGTACAACCCCTTCTCCCGTATCACGTTCTTCGTGTGTCGTAAGTTTATATCGAAGGAGGAAAAATCACAGTTGACATTTTCTCCTAGATACTAAAAGTTGCGCAACAAAAACAACTTCAAAGGCGACAAGACGCCACTAGCCGAATTAAAGGGCTAGAAGATGAAAGAAGCCTAAGAATAGGCAGGCGACTTGACGCTGGCGCCGTGATCCTTCGACAGCAAATGTTAACGGAAAAGCACCGATTTTCGATAGTTCATGTAGTAATAATAAAATCAGCAGCAGCAGCAGCAGCGGTAACAAAAATATCATCAACAACAAAAATGACCACAGCATCAGCACCAGCAAGTTGCTGTCAAATGATCCTACTACCATTTGACTTAAATCTGTCATTAATTACCTGACACTGGATAAAAAAAATTGGTCATGCAGCGGCTTGTCATAGCTTTATTCTACTATAATTTTATTCATCGAGTCTATAGGAAAGTCGGTAGTATGGCTTTCCCCCATCATTGGCAGAATCAAGCGACCCCTTCGTAGTGAGCAGGGTATAGCATGCTGTATTGACAAGACGTTGTTATTGTTACTGTTTAATATTGAAATGGAGAAGCTGTCGTTATTGTTGTCAGCACTGTGACCGTTGTTTTTGTAGCTAAACCAGTAACAACAACAACAGCGAGGGTGGTGATTATGCAGTAACTAAAGATAGGCGGAGTTCTGTATGATACCGATGTTTTGTAGTCGTTGCAGCCGTATTTAGCCGCCGATAGCATGAACGCAGCAGCATATCAACAAAAATAAAAACGGCAATTTTTCACGCCGTTATTGCTGGTATTCCTCCTCTTTTTCTGTACTGCCTACTTTTCTCCGCTGCGTTCTACGACCCATAAAGGGACCAGATAAATGAGCACTTGGTAGGATAAGGTGGTTTTAGTTGGTTGTTCGTGATTGTTGGTAGTAACGACTAGTAGCTGCCACTGCCGCTGCTGGTGTTGAGAAGCTGAGGATTTCGCGTGACCAACATTATGCCGCTAGCCCAAATCAGCGGGAGCATCTGACGTCGGTGGGCCATTTCCACTGAACAAAGATGCAACGCATCGGCGGGATCTTTAGAAAATGTTCGC
The DNA here is from genome assembly GCF_002532875.2 of Varroa jacobsoni. Taxonomy (NCBI): domain Eukaryota; kingdom Metazoa; phylum Arthropoda; class Arachnida; order Mesostigmata; family Varroidae; genus Varroa; species Varroa jacobsoni. The sequence continues at coordinate 25,479 of NW_019213366.1, read as the reverse complement.
AACTCCATTGAATTATTGTCGCCCGTGAGGTTTAACCGTCGAGAGCCGGCCGGCCGGCCGGCCGGCTGGTCCGTCGACCTAGCATAACCCTAGCCTTCTGCTTAAGGTTATGCCAGGCAGTATGACATCTGTCGTTCTCATTTTAAGTGCGGAGATAATGCTACATCAGCTGAAAGTTAAAAGAACCATTTTTGCAGATCCTGCCTCGCTAAACGGATTCGAACGCTCTTAAGCAAACCTGCGACAGCAATCTCAACTGTGCGCCTAGCGAGGACGAACTCTTTTGCCAGATACGAAAAAGCGACAGGGGAGAAAGAGAAAGTCTGAGGTAGAGTTTGACACTGTCTACATACGGTATCGATTCACTTGAACGTGGTAGCTTTTGCAAGCGAGCACTTGGTCGTATTGCAGCAAATTCGTTCCAAAGTGGGCACATGTAGGTTACAGTTCCATGCTGCACACTCGGTTATCTGGACAGAACATCTGGCGTTTTAATCCAAAGATTTCCCAGGTCGTTTGTGCCGGTTAATATAGGTAGCGCTAATACTGCCTCGCTATCAATCTGCATACACGCTACTGTCGAACGAATAGTGCCGCCACCGCTAGTGGAGTACCGCATAGTTGGTTATTGTGTCTGCTCAGTGGCCGCAGCTGCATGGAGCCGAACGCCCTGATCGCAAATTAACTCTCTAAGACTATTTGTCCGACTGTAGCTGCTCGAATGTTGACTCGATGCCGCCTCCAGAATGAAAATGTTGACGAAAAAGTAAAATGGGTTTGCTCTAATTGATAGGAACATGTAGATACAGAACGTCAATAATTACTTCGGTAATGTACGTAAAGGCGTACGAAGTTAGAGTCTTGTTTCTGCTACGTTGTTTACACTGTGCGGTTACCGTTGCTACTGCTAATGTTATTTATTTTGCCTTATTATCCTCGCGGACGCTGTTGTTGTTACTATTCGCGTCACTGTTACATTTCATCTTTCGAATTTGACGATTCGTCCGCCAGGGAAAGTTGTTGCGGCCGTTTTTATCAGACTAATACTTTGAATATCGATAGACACAACCACCGCCATTACTTACTGCAACTGCTATAGCAGCTATTGCATACTGATTACGACGTTACGTGCTCAACATGCCGTTACCGGTGGGCCCCATCTCACCCTCGCCTGTGGGCGAGCGCAGAGCTCTAGCTCCAGACCGCCGCTGTTCCAAAACGATCGGCCGGAGACAATCGTGCCTTAAATTGTCAGGACTTATCGCGCGCACGTAAAGCAGCCGTTTAGCCGCTACACGCGTGCAGTCGTTGTTCAGTGACGGTTTATTATATGAAGTAGTAGCAACGATGAGCGATATTGATAAGCGATATGAAGTTGATGAGCAACTTGCCGGCACGGAGTTTCATATCTTAATTTAAACCGCCGACAAAAAGTAACATCCGTTGTTTTCAATGTCGGTGATGATATCCCTTTCTGCTTGAACAATTACTAGTTTGCAAGTGAGTGCGTGTATATAGCACTGAGGGGGTGCGGCAAACGGTACTCGATGCGATTGAATTTAGAAGAACTGTACTGCTTTGTATCACTTATTATGCCATAAATCTAGAAAAACAATGTAAAACTTTATATCCATTGAAAAAAACCAAAAGAAAAGGAAACTTTGGATACAGTGAATCAAGCAATAACGAAAATACTTCAGTCATCCTGGAAGGTACGTTTTCATTCGAAGATTAACTATGAAACCTATTAAAAATTGTGCGCGATAACTGCCGATCGAACTTATAACTAAATAATAGCGAATATTTTTTAGTCAATCAAGCTTTGGTTGATTCTTCAGTTCTTTGGCAACTAGCTCTTTGATAGGTGTGTATTTAACATGCTGACATGTTCTACAATGCCTCGATTATATCTGGTCGCGTCCCGGTTAGTTCCCTTATAAATCTCTATGAGGACTTCGCTAGAAAGAAAATACATGCTGTTAATAGTGGATACTGTTAGCAGGAATAGATTCATACGTAAATAACCGTTTACATCTATTTTGACGTTCGAGAATTTTCGTACGGGAAAAAGTAATTTATACGCTATACATATATTTCCTTTCCTATTACCAGTATGTTGTATCTAAACTTTCGGATTAGAATTATATCTAATTCAGTTCAGCAGTACAGTAGTTACCTAAGGAAGTTTGTGGCACCTTTTGAACCTTCATAGAGTGTTTCTCCAGAACCTTTTTAGAATCGTCAATAGGCAAAGCCTGCTGTACTTACTGGGTGCATCTGCACTGAGACCAGAGCTCTTTAGGTACAGCGACGCTGGGATGGATCTTTGTTGTTGTTGTGGTGGTGTTTATGGTTAGCAGCTACGACTTTCAAGAGTAAAATAGCGGTAAATCATATATTACTTAAGCATTCATCTTGTTTCGTACTAGAGCGATTGTCTTCCAACAGCACAAATATATCCCTATCTATCTACATTTAAATTCCCTTGATGAGGCAAGGTCGTCTAGGCTCAGATTCGTTGTCGGCAAAGCTCGAGTCGTTTGAGGCCGTCGAAAGAAGCCGAACGAAGTTTCATTGCCTTGTTCGTCCCGTTAATTTTTGGCCAAAATATGCAAAAACAGTGCGTAATAAATTTTTGGCCCATTAATTAATGAATTTTATTAGGAACATGACAAATCAACCTCGATTACTCGTACGGGGCGCGTTTGTCGATAACCCACATCAGCTGCTTTACCTTTGCGTGGTTTGCTGTTTTTTGGTATTTATTACAATCAGTGCGATAACTATAAATAGCGAAGAGCATACGTGACCACGCGTTTGCGGACGACGTCGTTCATTTCAGCTCCTACAACGCGAATGAAGGAGAACGCATGCACTGCGTTCCTTTCGGTCCGGTGAAGTGTCAGTGTTTTTGTTTGGACGTTACTCGTTTTGGGTCGTTTCATTCAGAAAGGCAGAGCGGACCGTTGTATCAGCAGCGAATAGAAACACAGTCACGAAAAAACGAAATTACATAGCGACACAAACGAAAGTAGTTTTTTCGTAATTTATCAGCTGAGCCACTCTGGCCTAAAAATCGTTATATCACCTTCGAAAAGCCTTGTAACACTTGACACGACACAGAGTATAGACATTGAGAAGAAATTATATTTCTATAAAAGTACATTTGGCGTTTCGCGCGAAAAGAACCTTGTCAATATCTATGCATAAGATTTGTATTGACAGTATAGTCTATATTCCCTTATCATCTCCCGCTTTTTTTTCGGCTGTCGGTAGAAGTGAAACACATCGACGACGACGACGTAGGTTTAAAAAGGCTAATGCAATAACCTTTAGGTATTAAACAAAACGGAAAGCTTCCACCGTTTCTACCTCCATGAGCTTCTATTTCCAGAATTATAATGCAAACATAACTAAAGACAAAACGACAACAGGCACGTTGGCTATTTTTTGCACGAACGTACATACAGGACATGAACATAACTATTCTATAATTTTGATTGTTTTTTAGGAGCCCTCTTTATCGAATTTAAGTTAATTGACGGAATAACGATTGTGAAATAAATAGATGCATACGTCTTAAGTGTTTTACGTAACTATGAGGCGAACATTGCAAAATATCAGGTCTATTTCACTAGCTTGGTTGAACTTTACCGTGCCTTCGTAATGAGCTTATTTTGAAGAACCTTACAATTTACGCAATATGCATATTTGGTCTGCCAGCTAAGTGTGAAAGCGTATTGTGCAGATTGTGTGACATTTACAGTCACCAGATGAATATTCATCTAGTTGTATAAATAAGCTTCTCCTTATATTGAGTCGCTCAATAAAAGGGCACACGAAAACTGTACAACTTTTGCGATTGGACATGGAACTTGCATTTCAATCGTAATTTGGAAGAAAGCTAAGTGTCCCTTGGTAACCGACTAGCCCAGACGTCAACTATAAAAAGAAAGAACAAAAAAATAATCACGTGGTCCAGATGGAGCTCCTGCAAACGCTTCTGCTTCCACTGATAAGAACTATGCTGCCATATATGTGGCATACGACTCGCTGTTATCTTCGCCTATCAGAGTATCTTCGTTTACGAACGTAACTCTACTGTCTGACGGTGCTTTGAATCTAGTAAATAGCGACGTAGGAAGAGACCACGCTTTCTGTAACATTAACTGGCTGAAGTCTCGCTCTAGATAACAAACTCCGTACCCTTTAGCTGTTAAATGAACAAGGTGGCCAGCTAGTGCTGCAATGTTTGCATTCAGACATCGGGGGAGTTTTTTTGCCTTTACTAGGGCCGAAGTGCTATAATAACTATATCATTATACCCATAAGATGATGCAGTAAATCGGTCACCTTTATACAAGTTATAGTTATAGTTATCCTCACTTACCTGATGGTTGAGAGCGAGTATGCGTGATTTACAGTGAAACAGTGTGCTATTTCAATCAGCGTGCAAGTACGTTCCTTTCCATAGCCCAGACATCGCCGTTCAGGTTTACTGATGCCTGCGTCTACGAGAGAGGGAACGGCAACTGTTCGCCTTCTCACAAGTCCTAAGTTTTATAAGAAAACTGCGATGCTCCGGTCGATTGCGCTGGTGCTTGGCAAGCCTAAATTATCCTCGATGAGCAGAGAACGTTTTTGTTTCATTCGTTCAGACATACATTTCGAATAATTCGCTGACGGCTGAGTAGCGCTGATGCCAACCGATGACTCCCATTTACTAAGCAATGGACAATTAAAAGTTTGACTTTTGGTGAAGGGTGGCATCTATGGATGATACATTAGCTATAGCTTGAATTTGTTTTTTGTTTATTTGGCCTATTTTTTATCCCTGTCTCCTGTCCACTTGAAAAATATCGCTACGTAAGATGCCACCAAAGAACACGACGACACAATAACCCATGACGAAAAAAGCAACTTCTCTTTCCATGTTGGTTCCATTGGACGCCACAAGCTGGTACAAAATAGAAGCTATTGGAATGATTTTCAACTTTCCCTGCTCTTGTGGCTAAGTGCCTCTAGCGGTGTTCGACCGTCCGCTATTCGACTGGACGACACGTCGAGTGCTGGATGTCGGAGCCGCCACTGCCGTAGCTGCAGAAAGCTTGCCGAATTCAGGGTAACAGCGACAGCCTTTACCAGTCCCTCATTGTGAGCCCCTGGCGCCGTCAATTCCCCTGCAGCTCCCAGGAAACTGACAAGTTGCTATGATGACTGCTCCAGTAGTAGGCGCAACTAGTAGCAGATAGGTTCAAATGAATAGTCGATCAATGAACGTTAACAGTGGTCAGTCATCCTGTGCCAGCGGCCGCTACCACTAAACAACAGCTGACCACTGTGCCACTCGCAGCGCAAAGCGCCAATTTCAACTACCAAAGATCAGAAAGGATGCTGGGCTTCCCTGGGCCGTCCTATTTGCAGCATATTTTTATCTTTCCCTGGAATTTTATGCCGTAAACCTAATGTCTGAACATTTCCTGACAAGACCCTCCTATATTACTGATCTGCGCCGCTACTGCAGAGTAAACAGAAAAAAATTGACTCGCTTCAACAGAGGCGGCAACGAAATTAGTAGCACTAGAAATAGCGTGCGTAATGATTTTTCCAGTGCAACGCGCCCGAGTAGCATTATTATATGACTATCGCTACTACATTGTAGTAAGTAATGTTTACTCATTGTAACACCGCAGCTACAACACTGTTCGACACGTAGCCTTCGGGATGTTGTGTAGATTTCAGTGGTAGTAGGGCTGGTTGTCATGTCGTGGCGACAGTCTTGTAGGACTTTCTCTTCCTTCTTTTACTCTCTCATAGCGGCTTCGCACTGCGATTCTGAGTGGATCTGGCGCGCCAGCTGCGGGTTTAGCATGGGATGGCTTTAGCCCTCATTTGGGTGAAACCAGCGGGTCCGCCCCCCAGCGTTGAAGGCGTTCCTTAGAGCGTTCTTCAAACAGCCGCCGTTATTGCTGCTAGCGCTAGGGACGTGGTTGTAACCGCCGGCGCTGACGCTGATCTATGCCAAACTGGTAAAGTTGGCAGAAGATGGATGTTTCGTATTCTTCGTCAGTTTTCGTTGTCGTCGCTGTTCTTTTCTTTTTGTTCCACTGACTCGCTTATTTATCCGTGCCACAAGTGCGGTTGTCCAGCCATGGTAGCAGCCACCAAGAGCCGTTGCAGCAGCCGTTGGCGGGACTACTTTTCCTTCCGTTCAGCGGTCGGTTCGTCACTTCTTCGTTTCGTTTTTCCGTACTTCGGTAAAATGGATAGATTTGGTGCCTAGCAGAGGATGCGTGGTCAGTTATTGGGGTGGCCAACAAAGATTGAAGGAGCCAACCCCGACCAAACAACGGGTCGACAGACAGGCAGACGTTCCGCATGGAACAACGAACGGCGGTTGCAATGGTGTCGGCGGTGAACGAGTTACCAGCTGGACCGCCTAGACGCAGCTAGATATTTCAGAAGCAGAATTCAATCCATTCCTAGTTTTTCCCTGAATCAGAGTGAGATTTCAGTGGAAGCAGAAGAAAGAGACGAAGTTGAGGGCGGACGCACAGCCACGTTGGTACGACAACGGGCCCCGCGAAGGCTGCCACGTAGCCATTCAGGTGTGGTCCAGAGCACACTTCAACAGCATGAATGAGCTACAGATAGACAGATACATACATAGAAGCAGCTATCGTAGCTAGAACCACAGCTTAGACCCTAAGGTCACTGAATAGCTCTCGTGTTAGTTGGCTGTCGGAAAACACGGTTCAGAAATCGTGCTAACAGCAGAAGGAGTGGAACAGATGGGGGTGGAGATCCGTTAACTAGCGTTTTATGCGATTATATGTGGTCTCCTTTTTGCGATGAAAATAGCCCGACGAACGATGCAACCCGCATATTCAGTAGAGACGGCGATAAAAAGCAGAACGAAACGGGAACGGCAAGGAAACATGTAAATGCTGTACAATACAACTATGATACCGTGATATCATTAATGACCCATCAACGAAACCAAACCCAGCCATTACTAGCTAAAATCGATGATTTTGTTTGTTTACTGGAGCTACCCTTTTTTTGTTTAGTAAAGATAGTAAGCCATGCTAGTGCAATATATGTATATACATACATACCCTGCCTGCGCATACATATATCTGACGATATTACACACAGACTCAAACATTCAGTGAGTCAATCTAGGACTTGAAGTCAGAAAGCTAGCACAGAATGGGGAGTAAGAAGTGAACTTCCGAGTTTCGAAAAATAGAAAGTCTGTGTGACAAACAAACCAATTAATACAATGCAATTTGTCGTATCTTTAGAGCCAACCCTGCAGGCAGTCACATGCATGTTGATGCACGTAACCACCTGTGATAGTATTGGTAGTTCTACACGCAGTTTTTTCGAGTTTCGCGCGCTTCGTCGGAATCGAGCTGTGGAGCTAAAAGTTCTCACTATTAACCATGTACCATTTGGGCTTATCTATGCCAGGAATCATAGACCTTTTTGTAGATTTGGAAAGAGTGATCAACTGTTTGTATAGTTAGTGTTTTTTTTCGTCTTTTTGCAGGGTATGGTTAGATTACATAAGTACATTACTAAAAATAGACATAGAGAGTTTTTACAACATTGCCGGTTTAGTGATGTAGTGTTGAAACGTTTAACGAATAATGGATTTTCTCTAACTGTGTAGGCCTGGCTGATTTCATTATAATGATCCGTCTTGAGATTTCTCGTTATCCATTCACCTATCCTGCTATTTTATGGAGTGTAAAAAGGGTAGCTTTATAGGTAAAGCGATCACTTGTAGTATCTAGCGCCGGTCGAATTTTACGATTATATTTTCAAAAAGATCTAGGCAATTATATTTCTCTCGAACGTAAGTGGCTCTTTATAAAAGACTACTCGCAGCATTTATTTCTTCCGAAATTGCTATCCGTTTAAATGAAAAAATACCAATAAAAATCAATAGCAAAAGTCAATATTTTACCAACAAATAGTGACAAGGTGATGCGCTGCGTGTGATTTTAATTGAACACACGGTATCTACGGCCAACATATATTTTAGCGTTGTATCACCGTGTCGAGTTTTGTCGCCGAGAATCTTCATCTGACTTTTGAATGTTATTTTCTGACAGGGTTAGCTTCAGCTGCATCGTTCATCACGTCGTATTTAGCCCGGCAGTTCAGCAGCCTTTATCATTTGGCGGCTTTGTGAGCAAAATTGTGCATCAAACGTAGAACTCTATACGTCTCCAAAGCCGTAGGCGCACCGATTTGGTCAGTAGAGTTCGATGCTTCAATAAATGAGACAATTAGTTATCCTAACAGTTTCTGCAGATAGGTGAGACTTTATGCGGATATCACCCATTCCCAGTTGCCCATCTACTGAAAGACGTGGCTGAGAAGATCTCGAGTCGCACTTGGGTAATGCCAGTGCATGTATATATAAAATATTGAACGGACAAGAACTTCAACACCCGGGTCCCTTTGCCGGATATTACAAAGAAAAAAAAAAAAATTATATATATATATATATATAGCATCAACAGAGTTCAGCCAAAAAACCCGTGCTGTTCAAAAATCTAAATGAGTACCAAGTGACATTATCAAAAATTATTTTTATTTCATCTATTTATGTGAAAATAATCATCCAGTCGTAGAGAGGGGATGCTCGTAATCGATGCGTGGAGACAATGAGATGAACATTGTGTCCGCTATGACGTGTCGTAAAACCCCGTGGCACTACGCTATGCTGTCTGATTGCGTAATCATAGGGCAGGAACAAAGATTTACGTTGATTCAAATGGCTCTGTCTAATTCGGCTCTGACCGAGATGAAGTCGTCGCTAAACTTCTCTATGCTGTTATTGCAGTTGCCTCTAGACGCTCACCTTTCACATCAAAGGATTTATTTGTTCTAATGCGGCTGATATCTTTATCGCAATGAAATTAAACAACAAATACAAATTACAGGAATAATGGATTAGCTTATTGTTAAACTGAAACAGAGATATAATAAACTGGAGCATTAGAAAAGCATTTCTTTTGTGATTCTTATGAAGACAACAGGTTTGATAAACATTATTTTATGGCTCGCATGAGAAAAGGGAGCTGTTTACGAAGCATCGCACCATTTTTTTCAGGAGTAATCGGCCGTATCTTGCAGCGTTTTCGGTAACGACGATTCGTGGTGAGGAGTTCTCATTTCAGTCGCCAAACGCCGAAGACATTCGGGAGCTGGTAGACGGATTCCTCGACGGCCTCAAGCGAAGATCGAAGTTTGTCATTGCTCTCCACGACTATAGGTAAATGTAAAAAAAAAATAAAGTGGAGCGGGATAGTTACACTGAGAGCAGATGCCGAATTATTCGCTCTGTTTCGAAGAAGTCACTCTGCCACTCACAAAAGCCTCATTAACTCTCATCAAGAAACCCTTGTATAACATATAATCTGTCATATCTGCTGGTCACGTTATTTACTCAATTTCTGCAACTCGCCATTTACGTTTTGTGGTTCCATACTATCTAGTCCACTTCTACGTAGGACAAGCAAAAGAAAAAAGATCTGCTCGAAATAGGCATATAGCTAGTGCCTGTATGAAGTTACGTTTCAATCGGAAAGAGAAACTTGTTCCTTTTTAGTCATTCATAATAACACCTAAAAATTAAAAATGAACTTTTACGAGCCCTTTTCATGTATTGGTTACGGTTCGGGATAACAAAGCACTCAATTTTGAAGCCGACAGTCGCTCGCGATGGCGATGATTGCTGTTTTGGCATTCACTAGCTACTCTACCGGTTCTACGGCACGTTTTTACTAACGAAAGAAAAAAAACGTCTAAAGACGAGCTTAACAAATCACGCATGCCAATGGTATAGCTAAACATTTTTAAATAAACTATTTGCACAGTCCTTGGGCAAATAACAAGTGAATAATCGGTGCTCGCTCAGATATATATAAATCTATACACTAGTTTTCCTTGAACATTTCATTTATTCAAGTATTTTTTGTGGAGGTTCTTTTAAAGGTAGATTCATCGGATTTAGAAGTTTCCCGGCACTTGATTTGTCTGCATCAAGGAAAAAGCCATAGGACACTAGAAAACTCATATTAGATATGAGACCAAATTTTGGCTTTGATATATCGAATAAACTGCTTGGTTGTTCTTAATGAACGTTACTGTTCTTGGGTAGTTCTATTTTGCTGATATCAAGCCTATGAGCTTAACGCTTAGCGATAGTATCTGTCCCAGCGAAGAATTTGGGCGAAAGCGTTCCCGTTCTATACCAAAAAGCTCGTTAGCGGGGGGCATTAGTGTATCGAACAGAATAGCCGTGCGGAAAAAGCAAAGCTGTTTCGTCGAAGGGTACGCGCGATAGAACGCTACATACAAAGTTGTTGCAATTCTTCTGGTATCTGAAATGCCCAGGCTGAGAGGTAGGGAAAATCACCTACAAATACACTGTCATCTTAGGCGATTAATAATTCTGATTATATTGTACTGTGATTTTTTACTAAAAGCAACAGGTGCGTTCAGCACCATAATAGAAGTTTCATGTTGACGTAAGTTAGTTTCTACCTCTATTGAGTTCAATATTAACCTGCCTGCTCCACTCGTTCACTAGTAAAATAAATACCTACCATCTAGCATACTGCTATGCAATATAAAAGCTTCGCGTAGTGCTCAACAAGCTATGACAAATTGCAACGGCACAGCGAAACGCAATTAATTCCATTGCCTTCTTCTCAGTGTTGCGATAGAATAGAATTGATGATCTGGCTTGAGCGAAACGACCATGTACATCTTAGATTTCGTTATCGATGGTTGTAACCAGGTCAGACGCAGGCGGATATTTGACCTTCACACAGGGCGATCTCATAGCGTTGGATGATGTTGTGAACGGCGAAAAAGTATTGGAGAGTAACTGGAGCAGCGGACGCAACGAACGGACGGGCGAAAGGGGTGATTTTGCAACCGAACTCGTCTACGTTTTGCCAGCCGCCAGTAGGCCACCTCAAAGTAAAATCCGCTATTGAGCTATTATCGTTATTACTGTAGAAACACGAAAGCATTATGATAAAGTAAATAACTATAGTTAGACCGAATCCCAGATGCACTTCCGTGTTATAGCGTCGCGTGGTATGACTAGCATAAAGAACACCGGATTGTTGAGTCTAAAGTTGTTTGACGGTAAAATGGTCATGCCCCACAGGACTATAGCAACTGAATACATGAAGCTATAAACCTATAACGTTCGATTTTATAGCAGGAAGCATAGTCAAAAAACGTCAGGCCGGTGACTAGTATTACATTCTGTTTATTCGCCGTTCAACCGAACTAAATCATGTCTCCGCCGTACCCCTGATGCGATGGCAGGTATTCTAGCGTTCTTTGCCGCAGACGAAGAAGGTCGACGTCAATTGCTCAAACGGTACCAGGCCTCACTTAACGGCAGTTCGGCAATGCCTCTCGAAGGGGAGCGGCCCCACACGCTTGAGGAATACTCCCTCGATCATTTCAGGCCACCGCCGAAGAGGACCCTGACACTAACCCTGTCGTCCGCACGCAAAAGAGACGGTGAACATCTCTGGAGGCATTCCAGGTACGTTTTTCTCTAATCTCACTGCTCTATGTCTGATATACTTGAATACTAAAGAACAACAACTGATCAACTGAGTCTATGATTTTTAATTTTTTAGCTTGCTGTAATTATTATTTTGAAAACATTTCATTGTTGCACGAATAGTACTAGCCCTCTATGATTATTATCATATTAGTTATAAGAGCACTAACTAGACGAGGTTTTCCGTCTGCAGCAGTGTCAAAATTTTTGTTCATTCACTTGTTTACCATACGGTAATATTATTGTTTTCAAAAACGTGAGACCAACGATAATCGTTCACGCCTCTGACGTGGAGGGAGAAGGATGGGGTAGCGGCGAAGTAAATAAATCTTTTGTTGTTACGGTTGTTTCTAATGACGTTAACAAACGTGTGAAAACAGATGACACCAACATAAAGTAAGCGATCACGAGCTATTTTATCTTCAGGGACATCAAAGAACGTGTCGATTTTTCTCTTATTATAAACCTAAATCAATAATAAAAATAAATACAATCAAATTTGAAAAAAATATAAATCGCCCCACACACTTTTCCGCCTGCGTCCGCGTTTCTTTCCGCGAAAATTTGTTTTTTGACGCCAAATAAATTGACAAAAGTAATTCATGATATATAACTACATATAGACAGGCTTATTTGATTTCCATCTGATAACAGAAGTCGAACATCCTTTCGATATATACATATATATATATATATATATATATATTACTACTGCCGGTACTGCTTCAAACTTCAACGCCGATAATTGATACGCTCTGTTTCTGTTGTCAATTTGCTACGTGCTGTCTCTTTTCAGTTTCAAGCAGCTAAAGCACAAAGACGTGATTCTTTGTAGCACAATAGCAGCTAGCAATACTATTGCGGTTGTGGTAACATTCGTCTATTTTGGTCGGTGATAATTCCCATCCACTTACGATCATCAAGATTACGGTCATTATCGTTAATCTCATCATGTTCACTATCATAATTTTGAGTTGGTGCTTTATATGATCATTTTAAACTATTATTTGTCATGTTATTGCGGTTACATTTGTTACTGCTGATGTTGCGCGATGAGTTTGCCGTTCCGTTACGTTCAGTAACCGTTTTGTTGTGAAGCGAATCGCAGGGTGATCTGATGCTGACTGTTATGATCAAAGCTGTCGCCGTAGTTCAGGAGACCTGTGATGATGCGCTACTTCGTTTTTTTATTGACACTTTGATAATAGCGGCACTGTGCCACATTTGCGAATTTTTGTGACAGGCAACAAAAACATGCAGCCTCTCGGCGCGGTGCTACGATATCGCGTTCGTCTGTCGCTTAGCAAACAAAGCCCTCAAAAACTGTGCATATGCTATGTCGTTAGCGTATGAAATAGCACAACCATAGACGCACGTTCTGAATCAACGCAATCGGCTACGGCGCCCGCGGCAGGTCTCAGCAGATAAAAAGCAACATTGTCCTATGGGGTTACTTGACCTATTCAGCAAGCTTCTTTCCTTTACACAGTTACCTCTGACAATGATTATTTTTTACTTTCGTTTCCGGAGATTTGAGATTTTTGTTCCGTGGTCTGAACTCGTTATTGTAATAGCCCATAATGAATTTTGAAGCTGGGCGCTGGTTGCTGGCCGGAGTCTTGCCTTAGCTTATTTCACATGTTGCAGTTAGGAGCTTGCTATCTCTCGCAACACTCTCAAAGTAAAGTTTTTTATAAGCGAAAACGAACATCAGGTCAGCTCAGTTGTACGGATTAAATCTCCCATTTCGTACTGAGTTTGGTTCGGACATTTTCACCGTTCTTTGAGATGAAATATTCACGCTGATTTTGCTCAAAAATAGATTTGGACTTTTTTGTTTGTGACTTTGTTTGTTCATGATGATTTGAAATATACGGAAAGAAATAAAGCCGTGCTAACATATCAAGATGTTATGTACAAATGGGTAACCATTCAAACAATGGCTAAAGTATAACTGTTATTTAGGGAGCAGCTATAATACAGCCAAGGTTATCAATTCATTTTATTGAGAAAAGATACTATAATAGTCGCAATTAACAGATTGTTTTTATTTTGCACAGGGAACCACTAAAACAACCTCTATTGAAAAAGCTTTTAAACAAGGAAGAAGAGCTCTCTCAAGCGGCCTGTTTGGCCTACAATGCCCTTATGAAGTACATGGGCGACCTTCCATCGAAGAGAAGTCGCAGTGGAAATGAATTAACGGACCAGATATTTGAGGCGCCTCTTAAACACGTAAGCTTGTGATCGAATAAGTAACGCTTAAGCTCCATGTGTATAGATTGTCAAAATGGACTGACCGATAATAAACGAAACAGTTTAACCTAGTTTGTAGTTCGGCGCTTTACTGAGTACTTATATTGTTATTGATATGAATTACTGTATTTTTAACAGAATTGTTTTACTGCAACTGCTAGCATATAATTTTCTTTTTTCTTTAACCAGGAAATTCTGCGTGATGAGATTTATTGTCAGATCATGAAGCAGTTGACGGACAACAAGAACAGAATTAGTGAGGAACGCGGTTGGGAATTGATGTGGCTAGCCAGTGGTCTGTTTGCCCCTAGCCAGATTCTTCTAAAGGTATTATTTATTATTTGTATTATTGGTGAAACAATGCTTTACTAAGATGTAATTACCAGTACAAATGTGTTATCAACAGCATATGAAATTATTACCAATACAATCGCAACATGTGTATGAAGTAAACATTTATCGTCTCACCAGATTGAAGTTGAACATCTTAGACAGAAATTGAATAGCAATGCTATAACATGCCATGACAACAATTTCACATCTGTAACACTTTTGACGCTATCTGTTAGTCCTTAAAATCTTCTTCTTGCAAAGCTTAGCGAAACAAAGTAGTTGTGTGCTTACTTACTCACCTTTTTTTAAGTTTTGTAATTTATTTCACTCAAACTTTTGTGGTCTGCCATCAATATAACCTCTCAGAGGGTTTGAATTCTGGTTTCGTAACCCAATCACCTCCATATGATATCTTTGTCTAGGAGCTGACAGCATTTCTTCGTACGCGCGCACATCCTATCTCCATCGATTCTATGCAGCGGCTTCAAAAAACGCTCAAAGTCGGTCAGAGGAAATACCCCCCGCACCTTGTCGAAGTTGAAGCGATCCAACACAAAACGACGCAAATCTTTCACAAGGTCTATTTCCCCGACGACACCGACGAAGCTTTCGAGGTTGACTCGGGCACCCGTGCCAAGGACTTCTGCTCGAACATCGCTCATCGGCTTAGCCTTCGTTCGCCCGAAGGGTTCTCACTATTCGTCAAGATAGCTGATAAAGTTATCAGTGTACCGGAAAACGACTTCTTCTTCGATTTCGTTCGGCATCTAACCGATTGGATACGTAAGGCGCGACCCACGAAAAATGGTGAGAAGGTCTCTCATATAGTATAGAAAATCTGATGTTATCGATTTATGATGAATAATGCACTTAATCAATGAAAACGTTCGCTGGAAAGCTTCTACTGTAAAAGAGAAAGACACGTACGCCCATTTTTGTTCATCCGCTAATCATAAACCAATTGGCAGGTTTGAAAGCATTAAGATTATTCCGATAGTACACTTGTATATAATTGTATATAACCATTGTTTATAATCAAAGTATTAATAACCTCCTTACTATGTTATTTTTAGATGTCATCCCTCAGTTCACCTACCAGGTGTTCTTCATGAAGAAGCTATGGACGCATACGGTACCAGGGAAGGATCGGAACGCCGATGTAATCTTCCACTATCATCAAGAGTTGCCGAAGCTTCTTCGGGGCTATCATAAGTGCAGCAGAGAGGACGCCGCCTACCTGGCTTCTCTCGTAAGTACAGCGCGTACATTGGTGACCTTCTGTACGCAGCTCGATTTCACAGATCTAACCTTTATTTTCCTAATTGCTCATCAGAAAATTGGGCGCATTATTCAAAGCAATTTGTAATTGGGAATGTTTCAGAACCTACTAATAAATAACATAACTAGATCGTCGCGCCAAACCTTTGAATACTAAGATGCTAACGGTTATGGGTAATTTATACAAAATTGACTCCGCCGGTTTTTCTTTTTAAATTTAGTTAGTGCATCATATATAACCTAACTTGTGCTTCTTGTGTCATCTAGACTATATGTTGTATACGATGAGCATTAGCTCATGTTCGTTTTTTCTTTTGCGGCGAATCTAGGTGTTCCGAGTTCGTTTCGGAGATGGGAAGAATGAACAGCAGGCGATACCCTCGCTATTGCGTGAGTTACTCCCACTAGATTTACTAAAAAGTCAGTCAGCGTCGGATTGGAAGCGCGCCATAATCGCTCAACTAGCACGCCTACCCACAAACATGACAGCCGAGGATGCAAAAGTAGCCTTCTTACAGCATATCTATCAGTGGCCAACATTCGGTTCGGCCTTTTTCGAAGTAAAGCAAACAACGGACACATCCTTACCGGATCAGCTTCTGGTTGCCATTAATCGACACGGCGTTTCGTTAATTCAGCCTTCATCCAAGGACATTCTTGCCACGCATCCATTCACGCGCATCTCGAATTGGAGCAGCGGAAACACTTACTTCCACATGACCATTGGTAATCTGGTGCGTGGAAACAAGCTCCTCTGTGAGACGCCATTGGTACGTTTAAACCTAAATGTTACATCGGGGAGATATATTATAATTATCGCTAAAATCAGTCAGATGGCATGGCTTTTCTGACCTGCTTTTCCTCTAACAAGACCACCTGCACAAGTTCTTCTAGCATGCATTGCAGTTTCAACGGAGCCTTATTATAGTTATGTCATCCGACATCTAACTTGAGTTTTACTTTGATCTGTCATGCTTTTTCAGGGTTATAAAATGGACGACCTATTAACATCGTATATCTCGTTGATGCTTTCAAATATGAATAAGCAGCGAACGGTCAGAGGGGCAAAACAGTAGGTGATCCAAGACAGAAAATATTTTGGAAAGAACGACGCGTTCTTTACACTTGTTCTTCAAGTTGCTGTTCGAGTCCGAGTTAATCGAGATCGTCCATTTCATCGTTAGCTGGACTCGTTTATCACTCCTCAGTCTTAAATCATTTATAATCTGCTCATATCAACCTCGCCACCATATTAAGTTATCGAGTCATTTTTAAGTATTTGGATGTTATTACTACGTGCAAAATCCGCGCCTGCGTTAAAAATGGCTAATTATGATTAGTATAATTAAAATTAGCGATAATAATACGGCAGTAGCCATTTTTTGATGAAGACGTTACAAAAAATAACAACTGAATGCTTATCGGAAAAATTGTGTACTTGCGTTAAAGAATAGTAGAAACTATTAGTATAGTTATTATTATTGTTATTATTATTATCAATTAAAATGGACCAGCTCGTGTCGAGCCAGAAAGCCCAGATTAGCGTAGACCTAAGATTCTACATGTAATAACTGCAAGCTCGTGTTCGATACTTGCCGCATAAAAGAGCTATTTCAAGGTTCAACAATAATTGACTTGGATGACGATTGGAATGGATGAAATGAGTAATAGCAGTACGTCGACCACAGTAATTTATTGCATGTGATACAGGAATAGATAACTTTACCTTACAAATATAAATAGATCGATACATTTATTGATATAAGAATAGAGTTTAACAATAAAGATTTCTTAGTACTGTGCGTGTACTTTCTATCCGAATTCATTCGTACATTTATACCATTTCTCAATTAGAAGATATCTACTAGTGCGATTATGTTATATAAACAGACTGTGACGAAAATGGTATTTTTCACATTGTCACGTTTTAGATCTATGTTGTTTTCATAAGAGAGGTTTTGTGCGATATCATTTCCTGAAGTTCTAAGAACGGGTAGTGGACTAAGGTTTGACACCGCATGAAGTTACAAAACATAACCTGTATGACTTACCTGAGCCGTAATTGCGTTTTGTTGCAAGCGCTAACACCACTCACTGCAAAAGATTTTTCAGTCTGTGTATTACCGAAGTACAAGCTAATATGTGGAACACCCAGAAAGCGATATTCCGCATAAGCAATGAGTACTGCCAAAAGGCCAAAGGATAATACCTCGTTAAGTTCATGAAGTCAGGGAATCTCTAGATTTAATCGGAGCACACACAGTTTCTCGTTTGTTAGGTTCAACAATCTAATAAAGATATCTGGCTAAATTGGCCGTAGCTTCAAAATTACTCGATATTTACATGCTAACAGGAGAAAAAACTGAACGGTGTCGGAAGAAGTGAGATTCCACTCGCTCAAATCATCTTTAACGACAACGTCCAGATATATCTAGCTTTATTGTTCTCATGAAGTCATATAAGGATTAAATGCGCCACACGGCAGGCTGTAGATCACGCCATTACTTTAGTTTCGGGTGGTACTTCAATTTAAAATTAAATACTTGATTACGTAGAAAAACTTCAAAAAAATTATTTTGAAAGAATTAACATGTCAGCTGAAGCCTACGGTATCTGTTTAATGTTGAAGAACGTTATTTTTCTTCAAACTTCGCCAACCTAGCCCAACTGAGAAATTGCAAACAGTTTTCTCTGATTAGACCAATTCAAATTATTTTACTCTTTGTTTATTCCTATGATTTGTAATTATAATTAAAATTTACTTTAATCTTGATTAGGGGCTAAAGTAACAACAAATCTAATTCGTGTAAGGACAAAGTATATTTACAAAGTTTTATTTACGACACTACCTCAAAGAGTAGTAACTATTACTTTTATTGGTATATAGCATGACGGACGAAATTAACTAATGAAAATAGCATTAATTATCAATAGCAAAATTTTAATAGAAATGAGAGAGACATGAGGGTAAGAGCAACGTAGTAACTATGATCATAGTATTCATGTTCATGCGCTGTTAAAGTGGCAAGGTTGCCGGTGAACGGGGCCTAATGAAACATGTTACGTGCGGCGGAAAATATACACACAATAGGGCTAGCTACGGATGAAGATGTCGCTCCCCTATATGCTAAGTCACTGTTTGGCTTACAGCCTCTAGCCATGATGATATTCAACCCAAATTTATCTCGAATCAGCTCCCTGTTTTTACATGCATTTTTCCGTTTTCATGTATATATATATATATATAACGCCTTTTGTCCCTTATCATCGTGCCATGAATACTATAGTATTATTATTTTTATCCTTTTTTACATAATGAGTCTGCTTGCATGAAGCAGCACCGATAGAGCATTGCTGAATCTTATGAAAATCGTTTTTGTTTCAGTGTTACTGTCATTTCATACTGATAATCATATTTTGCTGCGTATCCTCGTTTGGGTGCTTTTTTCTCATGTGAACGTTGAGATCACCTCGGAGTGTCGATTGAAAGTCGCAATGTTGACACTTGAACGGTTTGATGCCGAGGTGACCCATTATATGTCGTTTCATATTGGACGGAAAGGCCATTGTCTGTGGACAAAGCAGACATTGATGCATTCGTACCCCGTTGCTATCAACGACCATCTGTTGGTGAACGTTCACTAATTCATCGAGATTCGATTCCCCACCATCGCGTTGTTCTGCTCGAATTAGGCCTGCCTCGATGCGGGCAAGACCCTCACACTTTCGACTGTTGTTAGCGCTGGGGTTTTGAACTGATTTCATCGCACCTCCACCGGCCAAGGTGGCACCCTCTGCACTTAATGGTGGTCCGGTACCAGCTATTGTAATGACCTTCCCAAGTCCTGATACAGGAACTTCGCCAGTGCCGCTCGTGGCTACGGTTGTCGGTGGTCGCGACCGAAGCGCCACAACATCGAAACGACGCCGTTTTGATTGGTTCGTCCGACACAATCTACTAAAATCGTCATGCAGACAGCAGCAGCATGAAACTTGTAAGAATACAACCAACTGTACAGATAAAACGAAACAGTATAAAGCGCAGTAATAGCCAGTTGAACCTGGCTTCAAATTCATTAGTGCATACCTTCCTATTTAATCGAATCGACGAAGAATATCCTTTTAGTTTTTTTACTCAAGACACAGAAATAAATATCAAAGACCGAATTCGAAGGAGGTTACGCTTTCCATTTTTTGATTAAGTGTAAACTTACATTCTTTCCACTGGCCGCTGTGTGAACAGTCGTGGGGTTGACCGCTGATCGAAGTTAGCTCTTGAAGAAATCACTATGGTACGCAGCCCCGACGAATGTTGTTGACTTCCACTGTGCGACGCCGTTACCGAAGATCTTTTTACTGGCGGAGCGATAGCTACTGCCAGATCATCCGTGACGAACGAATCTTCTGGCACATGGCCCTCCAGAGACTGCACTTGAACCAGTTCTTGACCTTCTGTAATTACATCTGAAAGATCAAAAGTCGGAAGAGTAATAAGGTTATATTAGACCAATTAGATTTTTAGAATTTTAGACGAACTCCTAATAGCATTCGTTGAAAATGCTTTATTAAAGTCGTGCTATTGCCATTTAGCAAACTAGCGCATGAGTAAAATGAAGTAGAAAAACACGACTTTCCACTAACATTGCAATTAGGACATAATTAGAATGTTCAATCGACCAGAACTTTACTGGTGGCTGTCTTAATTTGCTATAAATACGTACTATTTATCCTCAATAGTGTGCCAATAGTGAAGTGCTTACTACATGTGGGAACGCGTGCTATTGGCTTGAATTTTAAAATAAATACATTTAGTTTTAGATGTTAGTAGTTGATGCAGCGATGATACAGCTCCAAACGCAAAACTTACGTTTGGAAAAAAAAATTAGGATACTTATTATTAACACGGTGTACCGACGTTTGTTGTAACCTTGCTGTCTGTGACGTACCAGATGCCTCAAGTTGGGATGTATTCGCCGTTGTAGTTGCTTCTGTGGTAGTCGTCGCAGCTTCCCTTGTGCTCGTCGGGGTATCAGCAGGATCCACATAATTGTTCATTTCTTCGACGTGACAAACCGTGCCTTCAAACGAATTCGCATCACTTCTGCTGCAGCTTTCTAGTTGAGTACTGACGGTTTGCCCACTTACATCGGTCTCCTCATCGTGTCCCTCCGGGCCACGAATAATACTCACCAATCGCAGGACATTTGCGGCTTTAACAAAATCCTCAAATATCGATGCTTTAATCGCCACCTGCAAACAATGTTTATCATGGGTTGACTGCAATAATTTGCTAAGTTACACCACGTTAATAATTTGAGCGCGATTAAACAAATGAGTCAATGGTGAGTCAACGTAGTTCTATATGCATCAATGGAAACATCAATAGAAGTTTTGATAGAAGTGCTGGCCAGTATTATTGGTTATGATTACGTACCTTTCCATGATACATGTAATCAACAAGACAGCGTAATGTGTCGATGTCCAGGTCTAGTAGAACAATAACAGGACTTTTGCAAGGATGCTGAACTAGCACATCCTCTAAAAATTTACTCTGCGCTGCCATCACCACCTGCAAAAATGTAATTTATAGATTAAAATCTGTGAAGTCAGCAGAAAGTGGCCGTCGAACGTTCGAATGGTAAAGCGACAAACGTAACGCACGTTTTTTTTTTAACTGTATAATATTTTATTTTACACATGATCTTTTTAACAGTGCCACTGTGCTCATTGTCAAATTCAATACGCATTACAAATATTAATAGTTTTCTTTTTGATACTCAACAACTGAACGGATCCAGCTATATCTGGCTGGTACCTTTTAACAGAACATCTTGCCAATCCTATTTTCCGCAAAGCCATAATTAAATGTATCGTAATACTGGACATGATAATTGTTTATGATTCGCATAGTGCACAAAACTGACTCTATTTCTGATGAATAGAATCTACAGTGCATCCATGTTAAAAAGTGAAAAGAATATCTAAACTTTACATACTAACAGTAATCTGACTATGACAAAGAACGAACATACTACCAGACAACTAGCGCTAGGCCAAATTAAGCGTTACACGTTACGTATTTTTTTCGGTTGTCTACCTACAGCCCGAGGACAGAAACATCGCTATATTTCACAAAGCGCTGCAGAGACCGGGACTATGAGTTAAAAAGAGATATTATTTTTCTCCTAAATCTGTTCACTTTGCAATACATTTAATTTCAGTTAATGTTAACCAGTCGTAACAATGTTCTATGTGCTACTTTATCCTGCTATGGAAATACAGACAAGCTCGTTCTTTTATGCAACAGGTTCGGGAAAGTAGAAACCTTCGGTTCTTTCCGTACGACCACCATACTGCAGAGCTACAGAAATCTGCAAGAGCTGGCAGACTTGATTGAACTCCATGAGCAGTGGAAAAACGTTCTCCATGGCTAGATATTACGACTTCTTTGATTTTCATATAAATCCAAAATATTTTTTCGTATTTCACGTCCGGTATTTAAGCCGTTAGGCATTATTCCGGATGGCTGGCTCCTAAAGCGAGACGAAGGGTGTCCATACCCAAAGTTGAATCTAGGCCACCGCGTGTTTCTATTTAGCCCGCCAACACGTTCCTCACTGCGTTATCACGGGGACAACAACATACGTAAGAAAGAAACGAAAACCTCGAGTATTTTTCCTGAGCAATCCAGTGTCTCGCTCGCACCAATTACGTGTTAATAAGCATCGAACCAAAAAGTCAGCCAGCCATGCCACAAATAGCGAGGCCATGGAGATCGTGAGTCGTGAAAGTATCACTAGGCCCATTTTATATCCTGAACATGTAGATACAAAGAGCAGTTGATGACTGAAGTATAATAAATGTTCTTTCACCTGAGTGTTTACCTTCAAAAAACGATCGTACGAAAGACAGAAAAGTCATCCCAGTGGATTAACGTCTTGCTTCTTTAAATGGCCGAATCTCGTGCAGATATCAGGCGGACGCCGCTTTAACTTTTATGCTTGTCCTCAGGTCATTTCCGTTTCCTACGTGCTTGCTTGGACCAGAGCTCACCTGCCAGGTAGGCAAGCAGGCTTAGATAGAACTGACCTCCATACGTCGTGCGCGCCGAACGCTACATCAACACGCCAATTACTTGCGGTGACAACAAGACTTATAAACAGTCTCTCTGTCTCATGCGCTAATAAGCCAGACGTAAAGTATAAAGTAATCGTCAAAGACAAAGAGCCGCGCGAACCGCACACTTCATTTCAATATCCAATTGATTCGCGTCCTCATTCCTCTTATGTAAACAATTCTGTTCATGGTTTGGCACTTACTGGGGCAATGGCGGTCAATTCCTGCCCCTGTTGTAACCAACCCATAACATCAGCCCAGAAACGCGGGAAAATCTACAATGTTAATAAGGATTTATAAACATTAAATAATTTTAAGAACAGAAAATGTATGGTATACCTTGTGTGCACGCACAGAACCATTTTTGCACACTAGCGTCGTATCCATAAGCTCTCCAGCCGCGTATAGTTCTTGCATCCGTTCGGGCAGCGTCGGTGACGCATTACTTTCTACTAGATACTCATACGTGCCCATGTTTCTGCAATAATAATTATGGAAACCTGTATAAGTATGATCATTATAGGTTAACGAAATAAGTAATTGCTAGTAGTATCGTAGAGTGCCGAATACCTTCTAATTTGACTAGTTCAGAATTTTTTAATTTAATTTTTAAAACAAAAAATTAAGTAAAGCTGAACTTAAATTTTCTTACTTTTACTATGATAAATAATATCAAGCATGTACAGTATTCGTATGTTAAAACATTGCATGTAGCTTCCAAATAGCGAGTTAAGTTATAGGAAATCTCATTAATTATACACATTAATTTATGAACGACTGCCGCGTTGTACAAGGTGGAAACCCGGCTGGGGTACGAAAATATATCTAGTTAATTACTGATCTATTTTACTAACAGCCTAGGTTTCTAATTCTTTGACTTTTTTCCATTCGAGGAACCTTGAAAGCTCGCTCTAAAGGTATGCATAACCATATCATATTGCAATACTATGTTAATAGAAGAAACAAATATCAAATTTTCCCATAAAACATCGTTTATACTTAGCAGTAAACGGCACAGACAAAGCACACCCACGTGTCTAGTAAATGTCTTAATTTTACGCAAAAATATAAGCATTGACTCTTAGAAGAACGTAGGAGAAACGTGCATAATCAGTTCCGAAAAAACGCGGGTAAAATAATTCTAGCTATGAAATATTGTATTATTATTATTATTATTAGGTGTGAAGTAATAATCTTGTCAACAGTCTATTCTCGTAAATAAAACAACACTATGCCACTATGCTAAGAACGCAAACGAAGAGAAATAAATCACTTTGCTACATACATGTAAGTTCAAAATTAAATTGCCCTTTCTAAATCAGTACAAAATATTTATAAAACAGTTCTATCAAACTCAACTATTGTTTGTGTATTAATTTAACTCAACGTACCGGGTAAAGAACGTGCCGCAAATACAATGAGATCTTTCGCTCTTTTGAGCAATTTGTTCTTTTCGGAAGGTTATCCACAGGGTGTTGCACGGTTAAATATAGGTGTGAGATTCATTCAATTTAACTTCACTTCTCAAGGCGGCTCCGGCTCGTTGTGGGCTGTTCGTTTATTTATCGATTCATTTTAATACGGTCGAAACATCATTTGCTGCTAGACGACAGTTTGCTCATCGTGTTCGTCAACTGTCTTCAGACACTGTTGAATACTGAAACGAGAAATTTGTATTTTATTTTCTAAAAATTCGACGCCAAGCCCTAATTTTTCCGTACATTTCACGATAATTCGAACACGACGAACTTCGCCAGCGTAGCTTTTGTTTACTAGGTCCCAGCTGATGGCTAGCTCCTTTTGATCGAAGAAAGCTGGCTTGTTGTTGATCGAACAACATTCGGCAAACGCCCGGGCTAATTCAAAAAATGCGTAAATAAAAGCGGCACAGCATAGATACAGGCTAGTAAGTATATGTACATATACAAAGGGAAAAGTCATGGTAGTATTTATCGTATTTGTAAACGACAACAAGATACTAACTCCTATATAAAGCTGGGCGCGATTTCTAGAAGGATCCTGTTGAGGAGCTATTTTATACTTGGGTCTCACTACCGAAGTAATACAAAAGTTCTCATATTGACAAATATTACACAATAATTTCCTTATCTAGTTTAATTTTCTACAAAGTTTTTTACTGGTATATAATATCACAGCCTCAAAAATACTAACTGGACATAGTGCTCTATTGTTTTTTTACTTTGCACAAAACTCGACAATTCATTCATTCGTTTCGTAGGGTAAACCCTCGGTGGCACGGGTTGGCGCGCTCAGTCAACAGATGATTAGTGCGAGCTTGTTCCACTGAATGTTTCTTTATTCTCAGTCTTGTTCGAAAGAATATTTGGTAAAGTTCGCAGCAGAATAAAACGGGCTGGTGGTTTTTATAAAGTGGAGAATTGTTGTGAGAAGATGTCACGAATTTCGAAGCTCAGTATTCGCGGGATCCGCGGGTTTGGACCAGAGGAATCCGATACACAGGTGCAAAGGAGCGCTTTATACAAATAGATTTCTTTAGCTGAAGTTATTGATTTGGCAACCCAACGAAAAATTTTTTTCTGTGGCTAGAGTTTTGAAATTACTGTAGGATGATAATTGTATACGCTTTATGTCTAATCCCTCATCCGTTGGCGATACACTCCTGCTTGTGTCCTTAAGGACTTGTAAAACGCACAGCCTGAATGATCGTAATAGCTAAGTGTTAGATGAGCATTAAGAAATACTATTAATATAATTAATGAATAGTATTGTTAAGTTACGACAAAGAATAAACACTTTATCACAAGATATATTCACATGTTATATGTACTCACCGATAGCTATTGATTAACTAACTTATTAACTTTTGCGCCGCCAGTGCTAAAGTGGGCGTGAAGTGCGATGTC
>NW_019213365.1:37345-82430 GCF_002532875.2 Varroa jacobsoni | reverse complement strand
ATTACGGATAAATAGAGCTCTATAACCACTTTTTCCATAGCTGTTGGTTCTTTTTGTTGCTGTATTGCACAATATTACGTTGCTGTCTTTTAACTTGTGCCTGACATTGGGTTAGCCCCTTCATTCAGGATGTCCTTGCTTTTTTGTTTTCAAGTTGTCTTGTGTTGTCCTATACAAACCTACGGCATCTATGCCAGTCATCAACACTACGTTGGCTGTCAGATTGAGCCCAACAGGTTCAGTTATACTGGTCATTCGTTCAGGCGCTGACACATTTTTCCTTAGCCATCAATTTCCTCCATAAACGTTTTAGTTGTTCTTTAGCTCCACCTCCTACAATGTACATTTACCTAGAGCATCATCTCAGGGCCTTTAATATCCACTGTACGCTTCAGATTATATATACTCTATTTCAAATCGAATTTCAGCTTCTCACTAATGTTCGCCAGCAGACGTCCTCTAACAAGGAGGCTCGCTGGCAATTCCTCCTACACAGCAGTTTCTTTATTGAAATGTATTGCAAAACCCGAACAACCGTCTGTCGATCTGATACTTAGAGAAGCTTCGACGAGCGTGCTAGTAACTAATAAGCGTGCACCTAATTTGTCTCCCTCATTTAGTCCTTCATCACATTCATAAACACTTGAATGCATATGTATTTTTATCGACACGTACATATACAGCTTGCGTGTTTGATCTTTACAAAATCTTCTGCTTCTCTCACCGGGCATAGATTTGACCCTGTCCTTCTCTTCTGGATATTATTCATCATCGTATGTTATTATTGTATGCTCACTTTTTATTGTCAAATGACCTCGTAGTTTGTTGTTCACATGGACACAATCAAAATAGCCCGTCTATTGTCTATTACCCAATAATAATGTCTTGCGATAATCACCACCATAGCAATAGTAAAAATCTCCACTTATAACAATATGCAATCACAACTATTATGCCTAACCCTTTTTATTATCCCTTATAGTCAATATAGTTTTTTACTTTATGTCAAATAAAAAGTCTAGCGCTATATATTCTTAATACTTGTACACTAGAAATAGATTCTGCCTTATCTTGCGATCATTGCCA
The DNA here is from genome assembly GCF_002532875.2 of Varroa jacobsoni. Classification (NCBI taxonomy): domain Eukaryota; kingdom Metazoa; phylum Arthropoda; class Arachnida; order Mesostigmata; family Varroidae; genus Varroa; species Varroa jacobsoni. The sequence goes on along the minus strand of NW_019213365.1, from coordinate 81,344 downwards.
TCATGGTCAAGTACTTTGGCACGCTCTGCGTGAGTCGTTCGAGGCACACAGCCTCTTTTATCTGCTTCATCGCTGCGGCGTTCTGTGCACTGTACGTTATAGATGCCGAACGAAGTATTTCAAATCTTCCTGTTCTGATCCATTTCTAGATTACGAAGTTTCCACTACTTGTCGCCTAAACCGCACTAGCATTCGTTTCCTTGCATGCGTTGTCATATTTTTCAAACATGTATTTTATGTAACGTATATTTTATCAACATCGAACTCAAATATGATTTTCGGATGCAGGTCTCGCTGGCAGAAACTAAGAATTTCTAATACTTTCTTTAGACTGCCATTGGCAGGTGGCTTTTTCTTCTTAGTAGGTTCCAGTCCCAACAATATGCGCAAATAACCTAGTCCCGTTAAAAAGTCCTAGACTTCTAAAGAATAAACATGTAGTACACACGAACAGATACTCTTCGCGAATTTGGCGGAAGGAAAACGCCACCAGTTCTAAAATTTCGTTTTCATTACCATTTGCCTGCCAAGAATAGCGTAACAATGAACTAATTTTTTAATAATAATATATAGAGATAATAAAATATATGACGAGATAGAATTGATTACTCATTGTGGTTAATTTAATTGTATTTGTTAATTACCTGGTCATGTATAATCTTACTGTAGCAAGCTAATACATATACTACGATGATATATTACTACTATCTTGGTTCAAATGAGCATTTTGCTCGCATGCGTGGTCACTATCGTAATAAGACTGTGTGTTCCGACACGTTTTCATGTTGAGCACGCCGCATACATTTCTATTGCTTTATTCTTTTCCTTATATCCGCTCCCGATGTACCTATTCATTCATTGCGTGTGTGTCACATACGTATTTTTAACATTATATGCTTTCAATATTGCATATAGGTATATATTAGTATAAAAAGTACTTCACATAATAAACCACTGCAACACACACATCCAATTTCACATATATTACAAGCCGCTAAACAAAAACTACTGACTGCATTAGCTGACAACTTCATTGTTCCAAGCACATGAAATTAGCTCAAAGACTCTGGAAGGAAGTTCGCATCTGATATCCCTAGCACGTTTTATATAGGTTTAGACTTGACTGGACCTAAAACGTTGAAAAAAAATGTATATTATGCTACTTTCATCATCAACACATGGCTTTGTAAAAGAAATAAACCTCTACGAATAGCAATTACAAACAAAAATTACATTGATATCATATCAGGTTTTCAACAATATCTATCTATGTTACGTGTTCGTTTGCTTGTTGATCGGCCATTCCGTAATAACACACATATATTATTATATAACTCACACGCACATTCACTAAACGGGATCCATAATAATGGAAAATATCTGAATTAGACCCTCACTACAGCTTGAGGCTGGGTTCGGTTTATCGAATCGTTCGGCGAAAAAAAATTCTATAAAGGTATGTCTAAAACGGAAAACCCGAAAACGGTCATGTTGCCCCTCGTTGTGCAGTTTTGGCTTGCAGCATTAATTCTTCTTTACCTATTTGATAAGATTTACGTTTGAATGAAAATGGCATCCACTTAACATTTTTATGTTCTGCTGGCGATAAAATATTCGTAGAAATATCTTGTTCTATCTGAGAGTCCTATCTCTAGCGTTTCAGTTGGAGTTATTATAGTAACTTTTTATTATAGTAAGTTTTTCATTTCGCTCGATCACAAGGTTGTCGCGGTGGGTAGGCGCTTGTTTCAATTCATTTAGGAATTCGTTCCCTATGATAGGAGAGTCGCTTCTTTTCTCCATATATATTCCTTTATAATTTTTTCAAATTCTCTCTTGACATTAATCCACTGTATTGTATGCGGGCTGGTTTTCTGAAATTTAAAGGAGCAAAAATGATGACGGCTATTTGTCGGGAATTTGTGCGATGGACCTACCCAGCAGAGAACACAGGGAATCAGTCTGAAACATGATGCTCAGATCTGACCACCATTTATCTTAAATTTCCGCGTCATCTGGATGTTCACGTTTTGTAGTGACTCTATACTATTCATACAAGATATAGCTCTTTTGATCTGTCCTAATGTTCTTAAAAGCAGCTAAAACGTCAATTACCCCTGGATATATCGGTGGCAACTGCAATCTGACGGACCTTGGCACATTCGAAAAAAAGGCGTATTACTCATGCTAAGATAGACCCATGTTCTCGCCCCTTTCTCCCGGGAACCCATTCTTCTACTTATTTTTTGCAGCTCACGACTGATCATTTCTACTACCACTGATGGCTAGGTTTCCGCCCGACGGGGCTGCTGGGGCCTTAGTTGGTAATCGCTCGAAAAGCGATGCGTAGAACTCCGGTGCGGCCATCTCTTTGGCATACTTACTACCGATTTCCTGGATCTTAGTACGCCTCTTCACATGTGGCGCTGGACACCTTTAATTAGTATAACGTCAAGAAAATGTTGCACTTAGCTAAATAAGCTGCGTAATATATACAGGAAGATCAAAGACTACTGATCTGTATAACTTTTTAAACTATCGTACTCGGGCGGTATTCTCAAATAATCTTGGCTTATTGAAAAGAATTGTCAAACGTACGACTCAGGATCGGCGTCAAGTCGCTTCCTTCTGCAGAGGTTTAGAGCGACATTACGAACAACGGCACCTAACGTTCGTCTGCTTATTAGTTGGCCGTCGAGAGCAGGCAAGGGTACCGCAGAGGTTCTGTTTCCTGAACGACACTCCACCTGTACATTTACCGAAAATTTGAATCTAATTTGCCTTTAATGGTCAAGAATTATGTCGGATATATATAGACAGATAAAATGGAAATTTCAGATAATATGGCAATATAAGGAAACTATGTATTTGTTCAGTTGATAAAAACAGCACCTTGAGACGAAAAAGACCGCTCTGCAAAGGCGTAACAAAAATCAAGAGAACATCGGCGCCCCGCTGGCTTGGTCCCGCTCCCTGCTGTGCCAGACCTGTCGTATCGGTGTATGGGAGCAACCCCTCAGTCGGAAAGCGACTATGATCTTCAAAGCTTTCCAACCAAACGACCATCACTGCGTAGGAGACAGAAGTATTGACAAACAAAGGAAATGGCATCGCTAAATGTTAATATTTCAGTGTTCGCAGCAACACTTCGCATACTTTCAGTCCGGGAGCACTTATTATGGCTGATAGCGTAATCACCTAAAAAGATTCTCTGAGTCAATGTGTATAGTCATAGTTTTAGTAAAAAAAATCGAAGAATTTTAGTTCAGGTAACAAAAAACTTTTTTGTCAAAAAAACTTTTCGATTTGAGCTTGTACGTTACCTTTGACTTCGAATGGAGCTGTTACCAAATGTCTGGAGGTGCTGTTCTTTCCTGTCTTGTCTAGGTTCAGCGTCATGTTTGACCTTAGAGGTTTCTCTGGTGGCTGACGTTTCCTGGAGGTTCCACCTTCCGGAATAAAAGAGCTTTTGTCTTTTTCAGGGGATGGAGACTTTTTAACGCCAATTGCCGACAGGCTAGGTACCACAAAGGCCATTTCCGAAAGAACGTCTGCCCAATAGAGCACTTGATGTGTTCCGTCGTAAAGAGAGCCACCATGGTTTGACGGAAGATCAACTAAAATGATTTCGAAAGCAGAATAAGGCGCAGAAATATGAAAACGCACGGTGTTATAAATGATTGAGGAACTAAAACATTCTACTTGCCGAAATACCATTGAAAAATAAATGAAAAATCAATACGATTTCGTTTAAATATAACTATTAATGAACAACTAAACGTCGTACTGTTTTACGCGAATATGTAATTGTCGACAGATATTAGGTTATTATAAAAGTGATGAGCGTTCCTAATTAGTAATCGTCTTTTACAGTTTCGAGGGTCTACCCGGGCTGAAAGATGGCTTTTTGGATCTATTCCACTGAATTTCTCAAATTGCACAAGGATAACCATGAGCCGATTACTGTCAGATGATCCTATACTTAAATGTTGTTGGCTCACCAATTTTTCCCCGTCGTACGACGAACATACTTCCAGTGTTGTTTTCGCAATTTTAAATGTGACCGCAAAGTTGACACCGCAAAGACACTTGTTTTTTTTTTATCAGACATACCCATCTAAAAATCCGAAATCAGGTTAACAGTGGATCCTTTCCAATGATGAATAACCTCACTAAACCATCATCAGGCAAAAGGTCGACCAAAATAAGTTATTATTGCTTTCGAAAAGGCACATATTGAAAGTGTTACTGGAGTAGTTTTTTGGATTAATGGTGGAGATATCCCTATAAAAAAACATTATCTACTCACGCAAGCCCATGTCTCCAGACACCTTCCAGGACGTTTCTACGTTGCCCGTCCAGCCGATGTGCATAGCTACATCAACAGGCCAGCCTAGTGAGCGTAAAAACTCCAGATAGAGCGGGTGAACAAAGTTTGCGTTTCGCGAGTTCGCCACTATGTCTTCTGGAATAGTCTGTCTCCGACGAACATAGAATATGTGTACGGTGTCGGAACTTCGCGCAGACATCTGGTCGAGTGTTTCCAGTTGGGTCATAAGTGAGTGCTCCTCGGAGTCAATCAAAGGAAGCAAGGATTGCGAGGGCTGAAGCAAACAAAAAAGCATGATTAATTACATTAACTATGTAAAAGTAATTAATACACTGGCATATTAGCACAACCTATCGCTACCGATCAGTTTGACTGTTTTTTTGCATGACAGGTTTGTGTTAAGCAAATGGGAAGTAAAGGCGTCATCCTTTGGGAACTAATGATTACGTCCATGTTCAAAGACTACTTTGTATTTTGTATTAATATACATCTTCCATCCAATTATTTAAGGCTTTGGGAAATCCATGCGGGTTTCACAGCCGATCTAAAAATTAACCAAACGTGTACTAAGACGTCACTACAATTGGTTATACGGACCCCACAGGTCGTAATTACCTTAACAGCTTCATCATGCGGATTAAGAAAGCCGAAGTGCATGAGGAAAAGTCGAGCAGTCTGGAAAGCTGTCTGATTAGCCGGGGGTCGACAAGGTCTTTCCGTGGGCCGCTGGGCAGCTTCACGCCGACACGAAGCTTCTAGTTTTACTTGTGCTTCGACGAGGTTCAGTAACTCTGAAGACAGCAGCGAAAGTAGCGCTTTTCTAAACTACTTCTGCTCACAAGCATACAAAGCATTTGCGTATATCGGCATTTGATATGCAATGATTGAAATCATGGGCCATATGTTCCTAAGCAATACATGTTAACAGCACACAATAATGTTCAAGTACTAAAACTGTTACTCAAAAACTTACTGTTGCTAATCGTGTTATCAGGCATATTCCAAGGATCAGGCACGATACTCTTCTCGATAACACATGGCGGGATTTCTGCGCACTTAAGCGGAAAGTAGGACGGCAATTTCTTTTGAAGACTTGCCAACTGTTCCTTATTCGGTAGTGTCATCTGATATCTAGGCAGTACCATAGGGGCTCCTGGCGGGCCCCGATGCTGCACGGGGCCCTGATTCAATAAAGACATTTTGGATTGGGGCACGTTGCTTAGCTGCATAGCCCAAACATGCCGGCCAAAAGGTGCGCGCACCAGTAATGTAAGACTCGGATTGCTCGTAGGAGGGGCATGAATTGGGTCCTCGAGAACTCCGACAATCGCTGAACTTTGCGTGTAGAAATAGCGGAATCTTGCGCCTGGTCTATCTTTCAATAGCGCTTGTTCATCCAACAGAGAACTAACTGGACACTCTGGTCCTGCAGCATTTGGAAAATAGCCAACATGATCCATAAGTGCCGAGAGTACTGCCTCAGCAGCTTGGAGGACTCGCTTCGATAGTGGCTTTCGTTCTTTGTTCTGCTTCAATATAGGAATGTCCGAAGGCTTGGGTTGACTCTTAGCGCCCGATATGCCTAACTCCACAACTTCCATAACCTGTAACATGCGGTAGACATGTTACTTAAGAAATTGTGTGTTCTTCAAGGTCGGCACGCGGACTTATATACTTGGTAGCTTAGCACTGTGGTACTAACTTGTGTTTCTGTGTAAGATTATTTTGCTGAAGCTTTGTCATACCTGATGTATGGTATCCTGCTCGCAGAAGAGGGTCGAATGCTCCACAAGCCAAAGTGTAAGGCAGGAAAATGCTGCTACGATTGTCGAATGCAACTCTTTCGAATGATCCCTAGTAGGGCGATGGCTTTGCCAAACGATCAATTCGCAAAGCCAGCCGACGCATTGACGGTATTCTCGATAGTTGTGGCTAGCTGAAAGCGACATATTCATGACCGATTATTCGATTAACAGAAATATTTCGGCACCTTGCTTTTAATCTTATGTACGAGTAAAGGTAACCGATTCAAAATCTCAATTACACCTCACCTTAAGATTTTCCAGTCTAAAACCCTATTTGTTTTCACAACGCTTTTTATATGGAATATTTGGTCAAATTTCGCTTAAACACAGCACGATTTTTATTACCAAATTCAGTGATATGAAGCCGCGCGAACACCGTAAGCACTTCAAGTGCTGAAAAGACAATAGCAGCATCGTTTCTCCATGACGAACTGAGATTTTGACAGACTGTCTTAATGGCTAAAAGTAAGAGGTGTGTGTCTTGAAACACTGGATCTTCGATCGTTACGTTGGTGCTATCTGAAAATTCCCAAAAATATTAGGAATTAAAGTATCCTGATACATGCTTTTTAGACACTGATATGTATTGTTATCATTAAGTATTATAAAGTAGATATCTCTCACCTAAAAGAACCAGCGCAGTGATACGTCATAATTGGCTCGACTAAATGATTGAAAGCATGATCATTCACTTATGGTATGATAGTTAACATGGCTTTGTAAATCTGAAAATGCTAGGAAAATGCTCTAGGTCTTGTGCTTTTCTTGTAGCTGCATTCAACCAACCTGAATAGTGGGCTTCTCTGATCTATGTATTTGTTTCTATCGTCGCCGAGAATGCTATGTTTTACTTACGAACCTAATGATGGATCGAGAGCCGCGCAGCGTTCGTACTCGACCTGGTCAAGGACCGCGCACATAAGCCCTTGTAATAACGTTTGTACGTTGAGAGAGTCCACTTCGGCGTTTAAAGACACGAGTAACAGCCGAAGTAGACGTGCGCGAAATGAGCTCAACGACACCTGCCGATTTGCCTGATCTCGAACGAGGAGCGAGTTACTATGTAAAGTTAGAGGAAGCAAACTAAGCAGAATGGAAATCGCTGAATTATGGAGCAGGTTCTCCGCTATGGGCGTTGGAGGCAGATGACTATATCCGGACCGCACTGGAAGAGTAAGAGAAGCGAAACTATGAAAAACAAAAATTAAAGGGCAAAAGGCTAAATCAAATCATATTTCAAAATCAAAATTGCAATCAAACGTACCAGAAGCTTCTTGTCTGCAGACATTGCTTCTTCAAAAAATGCTTGTGTAAAGACACTGCAGCATAGACAGAAATTAACGTATCAATACAGTGTGTTGTCCCATGAATTTTTTTTTTAATACAAGCAGCATTACTTTGCCTGTTAACTGGGACGGCGTAATGAGTCCGACGAAAATATTTTTGGTTTGTAGGTCGTTTTATAGATCAGCTATAAAAAGTTGCAAAACAATGCCGAGCTCACTTTTCAAGTATAAATTCAGTAAAAGTTATATATATATATAACTTTTACTGAATTTATACTATATATATATATAAAAGTAAAACCTACCAATTAAGGATGTTAGCACTGATTAACCCTTACCGTGCGGCGGACTAAGTACATTCTCAATGGCCGCTACAAATGAAGGCACCAGCAACGCCGCACTCTCCAAATCACACTTAAAAAGATCTGCTGAATTCGCTACGATACTGCATGTAATCGCGCTTGGCGGATCCTGTGGTGATTGTCCTGCCAGTCCCTGTTTTATCGCTAGGAAAAACCGTGCAAGATAGACGCTAAGCACCTCCTCATCCGAAGTTTTTGATCCAAGAATCTTGCATAACGTCCCCATTGCCTCAGCCTGGCCCCATTCCAGTGACCAGCTCTGCAAGCCCATATGCGTATCATATATGGAGTCGCTATCAGACATCGATTTGGTGGACGAATTGTGCACAGTGCCGTCTGGTTGACTTGAGTGACTTTGCAGAGATTCCGTCTCAGACTCGACAAATGCACCCTCGCTATCGGTTATCATGGACGACTCGAATAACCACGTACCGTACAAATGAAGCAAAGAGTTCACTGACGGGCGTAATGGGCGCAACGTTAATCGACGTACGACATGAATAGTTGTGTTGAACCTTTCCGCCGGTCTCTCTATTGGAAACGGAGGAAGTGGTGAACTTCCCGTTGGGGTTACGACAGGCGATACGGGTGTTTGTGGTTTATGCTGTGTGATGAGTTGAGGAATGTGCAATTTTTGCCCAGTTTTCGGCTTGTTCTTGCGCTGTGCCGGTGGTGTCGTGGAAATCGTTGTGGTACTCGATGAGCCGATGGCTGAAGACGTTTGGCTGTTATTGGCTGATAGACTAACAGAGGGTACGATTAATTTATACGCATTATCTTCAACGTAGCGACCAAGCCAGACGTCGACAAAAGCAGACACGGCGGCTATGGCTTTGTAGAAAATTTGTGCCTGGTTGTCATGCACTTCGTTCATATTGTGCGTCAGCGTGCCGTTCAACGAATTGGCATCTCGCGCCACCAGGGCCGGGTCGCCCAAAGTATGCAACATTCGGTACCAAGCCTGACCCAGACGCTCGCCACGCATCTCGGCTGGAACCAGTTCCTTGTCGCCATCCTCTGTAACCATTATAATAATTACAATCACTTATTTAGTATTTGGATGAGATAAAATTTGCATCCTAAATGGTGCGAACGCAGAGAAATTATCGAATACAAACTTACCAATTTTGACATCGGGGCAATCAGGGTCAACTAGCTCTCTACACAATTTCGCTGTCATGATAAGCTGAATTTTTTTCCATTGTTCGACAACGATCTGTCGATGTCTCCATCGAAGACAGAGGCACTGAAGGGTTTTCCAGTACGACGGCGAAGGAAAGAATGATCGATAACACGCCATCAACCAAACCTGAAACAAAACCCCCAGGAGACGCTCACACAAGTGGGCTTCGATATCGTCATCTGCAATTACAGAAATAACACAAATGCACTCCATTCATTTGAACTTCTCATATACGTATGAACAATGCAAGTATTATGATTAATAAAAAAAACATTTGTACTATAGCTATAAAAATGCACTTATAAATCAACAATCTAACTTCAGGATCTACCTAAACATATTTACCTTTCGCCTGTCTATCGGAAAGAAGTGTGTCGTTAATGGCCAGAAGAAAAGAAAGTATTTCTTGCCAGGTATCGCTTTCAAGCACGGGACTTCGAGTGGCCACCATTTGAACAGTACGAAGAACTCGATGGCAAAGTACAGCTTGGCGAGAAGCGACGTCTGCTGTCAGCGGATCATGAGGTCTCGGCGAAAACAGGTTATAGAGATGTCGAAGGATGCGACGCGAATAATGATTTGCATCAGACATCACCGGACGAGGAACACAGATCTGGAAAACCAATAAGAAACTTAGAAATTAGAAGAATTAGAGCTAAACATAGCAAACACAAGAGAAGACATTAAGTTAAGGCAACTTATTCCACTAGAACATCCGGTGACATTGTTCGCTCAAAAATGATAATCACAATATCATCTGTCTTCAACCTATTTTTGATGTTATGCGTACAAAGAGCTTACGGGCTTAAGCGGTAAATATTCGATGTCCTGAATTTAGCGAACCAATAGTACCATTTTAACTATATTTTTCGAGTTTAACGTTCGGCACCGCCGTTAGGTATTCCATCAGACGGTATTAATCGTATCACTTGGACTATGGCACTTGAGTTGACCTCACCTTTGCCTGTTCGGGTATAAGGGAGACAAGCCATTCACAATAAACGTGAACGCAGTTCTTAATTGCTTCGTGTTCCTTTAGAGGTAAGCGCAGCCCGTAACACATAACTTCCATGCACCAGTTTACCTCAACATCTGTTCGACAAAAATGTACACCAAATCTGAATTAATGGAAAAAAAAAACGAGCGTTTCCTAATTCATTCAGCAGCATTCCACAAAATTAAACTATTCGCGCAAATTGCAGATCAAATAAAAATACTATGTAGATATTCTTTGAATGCTCACTCCTTGTGTACCTCTGTTCTGAACACATAATAACCTTTGATTTAGGTGAACAATCGATCAACTAGAGCTCTCTTGATATTTTTTTTTGAATGAATAAAAACAGTTACACTATTACAAAAACCACATGATTTTCTAGGAAAATTTTTATTCGAGTACTTCATATACTTCTACTATTTGAACAAGTGTATTGCACTAACTATGCTTTTTATTTTTTCTCCCAAGGTCGAACGATCACTAACCAGTAATGAGGGAGCTAGGTTCCGGTTGTCCAGAGCTTAGCCCAAGCGACTGTGCAAGACTTTGTACAACCGCATGGACGACAGCTCCACTTGACGCTGTCGGAAATTTCTGTAGAACAGAAGCGCTGCGTTCGCGAGCTTCCTCGCAGACCCGAAGTTCGTTCCAGGCTCCGTACATTTTAATAGCTTAATTGAGGATCACTGATCTTTTTGTCCTAGAAGCACTTGATGCGAGCATTAAAAGCGATAATGTTAATAATCCTTCACCAAATAGAATGCATGATTGCGAATTGTGACGCTGTCAAACAAAAAATTGTCTGCGGATTTTTTTTGATTGTGGTGATTGTAAAGCTTCCTTATGTGGAGACGAAAGCATCGAATCTGCTGCCGCGTTACCGGGGACAGCAAGAAATCAACTGGAATTGAAAAAACCAAGCAGAAAATCAAAGCCAAATACATTCAGAGACGCATTCCTCTGTTACACTGACTTCACGTAACTATTTCTTAGGGTCACGGGTAATTTACTCTCATATAAGTAAGTTCGGATTTAGGAAGTCACTCAAGTTGATCTTACTCCCTAGAAATAAGTCCAATAAATAGTAAATAAATACATTCGAATACATCTATATGTTGTACAGCACATTATATAGATAGATTCAAGTAGAAAATAACGAAATTTAAGTCTAATTCTCATTCCATTACTGATATCATTTCGCAACTGAATGCCCATTTCATGTAAATGGTAGCCCAGGTAAGATGCAGCCGTACCCTATGCATTATTCTTCCAGATAATTAATCGAATCTTCAGGCTCAATATAGTTTAATGTTCATATTATTATACGTAAAAAACCCGTATTTTTTTGTTCGTATGTACACAAACTGTAAAGTACGAGATAACACCTTTTAATAATTGTTGAAAATGTCGAAAGGTTCCATTTATTTTGTAGAAGGATCGTGCGTGAACGTTATTTCTTTATATATATATATATATATATATAAACTTCGTTATATATAAAATGTTATAGTTTCCTTTTTTAGGATTTATTTACATAATTTACATAACATTTATATAAGAGGTTAGCCACTTCAAAGACTGGACCATATTTTGAAGGAACCAGGAACATGAAAGGGCTAAATCACGAAAGCAAGCCAATAAAGGATTTTGTTTGAAATTTTGCTGTAAATGCAACAAAATGCACTATAACTGATGACGAAACGGTCAAAATTCGATCCTAAGCGCCGTGAATGGATATCGTAGATCGATCACTTCACGTAAACGCATATAGTTGAAAATAGTGATCCTGCATAGAATCGAACGAGAGTAACCTTCCGGTATTATTGTCACACCGTTCAAGCACAGAAAAGGTAACAAACTATGCGGATACACTGTTGATACATTTGGCAATTATTATTGACCATATTACATTATGCTATAACCCAGGTTAGGACCTATTCCAGATCTTTTCAATACACCTAACGAAGTATAAGTATAAACCTACTCCTTCATTTAGTTTTCCGAAGTAAAATGGCACTATTAAAACACCAATAAACAAAATGTTTAAGGCGTCATAACCAACACTAGAAATGAAATCGTGTTGATTATTCTCAAAGGGCTCATTGTTTACTACTGGTGTAAATTGTATTTGTATAGCATAATTTAAATCACTAATTAATATAAAATTAGTGCATCAGGGCCTGCTACGGCTCGTGAGTGTAAATAAAAAATTTCCCCCAAAATATGCCACTCGTAAACCTCGTGTGTGCACAACTGCTTCGATTACTTTGAAAGACAAAACATTATTTTTTATTTATGTTAATATATTATATATATATATTAATATTATTATAATATATTATATATTATTATTTTTATTTATGTTAATATACACAACTCCATCGTTAATTTCTATGAACGATCGAAAGCTCTGAATGTTATTGAGTCGGCCTTAGTCATAGCTAAAGAAAATGCACATATAAGACCATGTTTTTTACATGATGGAGCGCTTAGATCAACAAACGCAGACGTTTTTCTATATGCGACGCATATAAACTGCTGCTTTATGCTTAATTTTTCACATTTTATTTGCGCTGATCTGATTGTGCAACCTAACATCTTTTCGCTAGTTATGCACCATTGCCCGTCTACGGTCATTCAGTAGACTTTACTGTATCGTTCTCGTGAATTACACAAAAGCTAAGATTTGTACAAAGTGGCTTCAGAAGACCCCTTTTTCGTTATCCTCAAAATGCGCGCACTTACTTCAAACGTAATTTGTTAAGGATTCAGCCCGTGTGGCGACTTTCTTGAGCTTAGCTTTACACTTACTTTTGTTAAAGTATTATAACTTTCCTTTTTTTTTTTTTCATTGTCAACCCCGACAATAGAAATAAAGTAGAAGCAATTGCGATTGAAGGATGAATACTCATTGTCACGGAAACTCGGAATACTACAATGTCAACTGTGATATTATATAACGGGCCGTTTCTTCAAGGCTATTGTCGAGTCGGTCATCATTCTACCCCACGTGACCACGAGTCATTCACGTGACTGTATTCCGAGTCGCTGCCCCCCAGCAACAATAACTTCCATCATATGAAATCTATGGTTCTATACGGGCTGGACCATGTCCACAGACACCTCACGGTGTAATGGTTCTAAAAAAAACGAAACCCATAATCACAGAGGACACGCGACCAAGATGTGCTTCGATCAATTCTCGACTTTCACCATCCACTACAAACTGGACAATCAAGCAGACAGACGGTGTTCAGCATCTTTGAGGATCTGTTCTCTTTTCGGCGTTATTTGAATATGGCCACCGGAGCGAAGCACATAAACGGCGACAACGCTTCTAATCTTGAGACTTCTTTATTTGTTAGCCTCAAGGGCCTTTCAAGGACGAATAAAATGCTGACGTCATTCTAAGACATTGTGGTTAAAATTGAATGAGCTTATTGGAGCTCCTACAACGCTGCCCATATGATCATGCTCCATCGCATGAAAGCTGATGGGTGTTACCATCCATTGTTCGCAGACCAGTAGCCGTGGAAGGGACCACTATAGGAGCAAAGTTCGAGCAGAAAATTCCGCTATTTGTAACAATAGCAGTTCGACTCCGCGTGACTTGATATTTGGCGCCGGACAAAAAACACAACCATCATAAAATAACAGCACCGTAACACGCCGTCGCCCGTCATCGATAATTATCTCCTATTAATCGTTATGAACAACTTTATTATCTTCTTAGCTTCTTATCTTACAATTCTTTGAAACGTCCAGTTGCCACGCATTTGCTGTTAACAAAAGTCTCACTTGCTTCGTTTTTGTTGTATCTGCAGCGGCGCCCCGACTGGCACAGATTGCGTGTGTGCTGTTCCGTCACATCGGAGCGTGACATCAGTACCCAGAATTCCCTAAACGACAACAATAGACCCTGTAGAAACCTGCTGCTTTTAATATGCAGCGTGGTCTCTTTCGCTGTAGAATTCAGCCGATAGAAGTAGATACAATGTAATCGCATTCGAAGATATTTCACTGATAAACCGCAATTTGGCTTGACAATATATATATATATATATATTTTTTTTTTTTGCTGACCACTTGGTGTAATACATAATTGTTGTTTGCATTGAATTAGATCGGACATCGAATCTGATGGCAACGCACAGTGCAGACAAACACGGTAGTACCGCTCAAGTCAAATTTTAAGATTCCTATGCAAATATATATTTTAATGCGCATACTATAAGTAGCTAAGGGTTGGTAGTCATCACTGCGAACGAATTAATCATAATTAAGCTCTAAACAAATGATAAAAATTCGGATTTATTACGCTACTCATATCTCTGTATGTGAGCGCGAGTTCGAAACGAAGTCACCGCAAGAAGTCACCCTTCAGCGTCCAAAAACAGTTTTTCTGTCACTAATTGTTCCTTGCCGATTGCTATAAATCACCTAAGCTAAGGCGTTAGATATCTTTCTAGTATTTCGATCAGAAATACACCAATATACTGAAAGCTTGTTTCGAACAATTCGCAGCGACATTTATATGATACCTGTCAATATAAACAGCTAATTGGTCAAGCCCGTCTCCCTCTATCGAGTAGATAGGTGTGTGTGTGTGTGTCCTCACTTAGCGTTCTTTTAATGATTTTAAGTCGTATAATCTCCGCCTGTGGCATGTGTGACGCTTCTGGCTTGGCATCCGAGCCAGTAGTTTCAAATGCGGACCACCCATATTTAAAGCACAAATTTTCTGGCTTTAGTCACATATACAAGCCCTTCCAGATAGAACTTATAATGATTAAGGTTTTTTGCCCGGCGTACTTCATGCTGCCAAAACGACCAAGCCGATATTTGCGTTCGATCAACGACGTGACGTGGACAGACAAGCCCCAATTGTTTCAAATTAACTCAAGTCAAGCTGCCGTATCACGAAACGTTTCATCCATCTTGTACTCAACCCAAACTCTAGCTAACGCCGCGCTTTGCCTCACTGTATTCTCCTTTCAGATGGTACTGGTTCGCCTCCTCGTCGATTCGATGACTTCGTCCAGTTGGCCAATGCCGGTGAAGGCTGACTCGAACAAAGCGATTGTCAGTGTCATTACTTGCGACAAAAATAAGATCAACAGGCGGCACCTCACGATTCTCTAATGTCCAACCGATTACTCTGCGGCCAACCGTCAACGTTCCCAATTCTTCAAGCTTTACTACTACGGTCAACTCTATGTTGCGGAGCCTCGCAGAAGTGTAACCTATCTATCACCATCATTCGTGCGAGTTATAGATACGCATAAACGTACAGTGACAAGACGGTGTCAATCAGGCACCGCACAGTTAATAGGCTATATCATATAGATGCTAATTTAAGGCACAATTTGTGTAGTTATTTGTTATTCAAAACCCAGCCAGAAGCCCCGTATCGAGGTTTTCGCGAACAGCCTCAAAGCTCAGTCTCATAGTTACGCTGCTACTCTCTCTTTGTCAAGTCTTATCAAGCCACACAAGGACATAAGAACATCTTTTTTACTACTATTTAAAAACGTGCCTGGCGACCTCAAATAATGAACAGCCTAAAAAAGAATATACTAACTCGTTATTTCGATATTATTGTTAATGTCTTTATCCCTTTCAAATTAATAATGTCAGCATCATCTGCAGAGCTGTCAAAGTGGTTTCATGTCGTCAATTTTATTTTACTTTTTCTCAATGAATGCACTTAGCATAATCTTAAAGTGACTGTAAAACCCGTCTTGGCCTGGCCCTAAATTCTCCCTATGGCTCTTATAAATGATCTTCTATAACATATTATCAGAGTTGCGCATCGTATGAAAAGCAAGCAAACTATTACAGTATCTAAGTATATTGCAGTAATCGAGTCTAAGTTCAGCTGTAGCAGTTAATCACAAGAAATTGTACCACAAGCGAATTTCGTACCCGTCTTTCTTGCCGCTGTCCCTCGGTAGTCTTGCGATGGGCGTCTGTTTAACCCGCACTGCTCGGAACTGGGACAACAAAACAACGCCTGGCTCAGTCGGGCACTTGTCCACAAGGGTAATATTAAATGGTTCAACTAATGACTAAGAACCACGCAGTTGCCCACCTGCTATAGGTCGTTTAGGAGGTGTACGGCCGTCCGTTCCATCTCTTCTATGGATCACTTTTTCCGCATCTGCCACCACTCACTGCTCCGAATTCATATTCATTCCACACAACAGCAAGCTAACCAGCCACTTCTATTGGTCCCCCCCTGCTACGTCTAATTCAAAATAACACAACACACGATTGTCCAGCTGCATCAGCAGCGGCAACACAACTCTTTGGCAAAATGTTGACATCTTGCAATAAGATCATCACATAAGAATCACTATGACGGGGCGGCCTTTAAAGACAGAGCGGTTCTGTTGGCAGAAAAGGTTACAAATTTCTCCCGTGAAGAGTAGTAGCAATACGTTACTATATTTCTAATTAATGTAGTATTTTCTAGATGTTTGTTTCAGACTTACTGAGTACATTCTGTTTTCTTTAGCTCAAACTAAAATTTAAATTTTGTGAAAAGCTGTTGCCAGAAAGAATTTCATGAACTTCGGGGCAATATTTAATACTCGAAAAAAAACGACGGTTTTTCGATAATATTAGCAGATCATTTTTGGTAACAGTTAACTGCATCTTTTTGATTAGCGGAAATGAGATTTCTTCGGATGTTGCTTCATAGATTCGTTTGAAAAGTGAAACATATTATAAATCATATTGTACACACGGGTTTCTGGCAGCTGCACACATGCAGCGCTTCGAGTGTTTTAAAAAACCTAGGCGATAGTTAGGTAGTGTAATCATAATTTAGACATTACGCTACTGGCGAAATATGCCATATTGACGTATTCAAAGTTTGAACCTCTGCTTTCACAATATAAATGGACTTCAAGCACCTGAAATGATGCTCTGCATGACAAAATATCACAGTTTCGATAACAGATACAGGATAATAGTTTTCGTTGCTTAAACCTATGTGTGTAGTCAAAATTGTTTAGCCCATACACGGTACAATAAAATGATGTTTGTTAGCAAATACAGAGATAAACAAACCGAACAGATTTGCCAAAAATAGACCGAGAACCCAGAGAGTCATCCAAAGATATCGTTTCACGACAATGTTTAGGTCGTGTGATTGGATTCAAAATAAGACCGTGTAATAGCGCGTATACTAATTATCACACTCACCGATATACTTTTGCAATTACGGTCGGGCTGAAAGCTCTATAAGGTACATTAACTATATTATCAGGTGTTTCTCGCGCTATGCGATGTATCTTCTGCTTCAGAATGTAAGTTTTGAGTAAGCCACTTCATCATAGTTACTAGCTGTATATTCCAAAAAACCCAAAGAAGTTTTCTGTTTTCAGCCTAAGATGATAAAGATCCAAGGAAGTTACGCCAATAGTTTATCAAACCTGCCGAAGATTACCTAGCTAGGAACCAGAATTTAATCTTGAAAACTTGAATGATTTCAAGTTTAAGCGAAATTAATTTTAGTAAGAACTGCCTTTGGAATAGGTTCGTGAAAAAAGATAACGTATATAAATTCAGTTTCAACAATAAACATATTTCATATAAAGAGCTGTAGAATGTTGTCGACGAGTTTATTCTTCTTTGCAGCCACTATATTCAAATATGCTGTTAGAGTGACCCTGACTAATGAAAATTGTATTACAATTTTATTCAAAATTCTTAAAATTGATTTGGCTTCCATAAAAATTATTTTTATTGGATATGAGACATATGTGTTCCAAACACCGATTCAATTACAGGTACTTAACAATTCGGTTATTAAAAATCATAAGGACAGCCATGTAATGTACATGTTCTCTGGCATCTTATTATCTTGACATCATTATCATAATACCAAAGTTGATAGGAACTTGCCATCGTTAGTAGCAAACCTAGCAAAATTGTATTCTCACACAGTTGTTTAAAAGAAAAGCGATGAACGGCTTATAAAATTTAAATGTAAATTAGTAAAAAAAATCCGAGTGGTTTAGCCATAACGTGGCTATTAAGTTGTGGCTGATGGGGTTCAAAGTCACGTATTGCCAAACCAAAAAGCCTTCGAAGGTGGTGACCCAGTATCGTGTGGTCGAAAGTGAACGTACGTATGTACAAGAGAAAGCTATAGTATATTGGTAATAAACTTGAAAAGCTATCGTTGACTTGCACTCCTGCTATTTTTGGCAAAAGAACAGTGGCTCAGAATAGCTTCCACAATGAATCCACCACAATATACGAAAATCAAAGATTTTCGCTACCTAGAGAAATCAAATAGAGTTGATTGTTTAAGAAAATCATATAAATTGTTGTAAATTAAAAAAAAAAAGAAAAAAAACAATACTGAAACGTTGTGTCCCTTGATTTTCGGTCTTTCCAGGCAGCATGCATAACATACATACTACTGTAGCACTATTGACCAGCTTGAACAACAACAACCAGCTAAATATGGTCGAAAAAGGTTTCCTCTTAACGTGTACTTGAAATTGGAGGTAAAAAATAACTAATAATATTTAACATCTGTTACTCTTTATATCGTAGTAATATACTAGTACGTAGTAACTAATAATTTCACATTTATCCAACCTAACCAATGGAAGCTGTAGCAAATATATCAGCATCCACGACATTGAAAAAATCTCATTGTATTTAAAAAAATCGTCAGAAATGTCTAATCAGGCTTAGTGTGTCCTAGTCATTTTAGACGTTTCTATTTTACAGTTGCGAACTGAGTTTTTGATACAAGAACCCAGTAGAATGGTATCTTTATACTGATCGAAGCTAAGAAATTAAAAATTGTTCTCTTAACTTTTATTGTATTGGACAAGTCGCAAAAATTATAATTGTTTGATTTGATGCCCTTTACGAATTGAGGAACAGCCCCTCGCGGTTGACTTTCAAATATAGTTATTAAACGAATAAATACAATGCATAAATATATGATAACTATTTATTTGCACTTATACAGCAGTCACTTTCTGCGCACTCATCATAAATGATACAAATTAGGCTCCTATGGCCTAACGCTGAACTAATAACTGATGTGGGCATTTTACTACATACATAATCTTTATTTAACTATAACTAATGTAATAAATGCAGATGACTTAACACTTCTTCAGAAATAGAGTTAAATCGCAAAAACAACCGGAAACCACCGGTGTGCGTTACCCAGCCAATGTTGCAAGTTTCACACAGTTTTTCAATATAAAAGCTTAGTACAGAGATTATCACCAACTGTATTATATATCGTTCATTATTAGTGCCATAACTGTACATTGACAAAAGGTAATATTCAGAAGGTGTTAGTTAGACGTCTACGCGCTAACAACAGTATAGCATTCATTCATTGCTAACAAAGTCAGCAGTTGTTCATGAGTCTTAATTTCTTCTATATCCAGCCATCGAGCGACAGCTGTGTCGAACTGCCTTTCAAAGTATACAACGACGTCTGCCAGATCGCCTTCAGGCATGGCCATCATTTCAAGTGCGCCAAGCTCCCGTTCTACATCGACGGAACACTCTGAGTTAGTTCCGGAGGATGTGCCCAGCTTCGATGAACCGGGCAGCTGAATCACCGTGTTTTCGGCGTTAACTAATTTGTCAATAGACATGGCGGCCTGTAAAACGGTCGATACGATGCTGATCAGTCTCATTGATGCTTGCAGATTGTCGAGAAGACAGCGTTGATAGATTCGCCGGACGTAATTTGAATGGGTTCGGGTTAGTGAGTCGACAGTACGGACTTGACTAAGACGCTTCTGCAGTCGCGACCATTCTTGCTCAACCGAAAATATTGAGAAGTAAGCGGAAATACTCTGGCTAAAAACAAGCATTCGCTGTAGCAAGGCTCTGGCCAGTCCTATGCAGTATGGCAGCACGTCCGCGCAGAAGCATTCGCCTAGAAACAATTGTAAACGAACACCAAAAATCAATTCGTACATTTCTCGTACATCAGGACTGAGCAAATGTTGGAGTATCCACCCGCCGTGCAGATCAGTGGCGATGCATTCAAAAGTGTGCCCGCACCCACTAAGGTAAGCTTGCCGAGTACTCAGTAGTCTCGCTCCTTCCTCTTCTCTGAGTGAGCCCTCACGGATAGCGCGATTTACTAGTCGCACGCTAAGTGTTTCTTCCAAGAACTTCAGTCCCATCTGTGATTGAGTGAAAACAGAAGCTGCACTGCCGGAAACAGCGTCGGCAAGGAAGTTATTCAGAACCATAGGGGAACACATTGAATTACTAATGATTAGTTGTCCTCGGCTCAAGTCGCAGAACCGCCTAAAAATATCGGCACGAACAAAAAGATATACTTCCTTAAAGGATGTGAGATGCTCATCGAGGTCGCCGTACTTATTCATTAGACGGAAAAGCGTGGCAGAAGTTTCCGCTAGAATAGCTTGGACTCCACTTTGAAGTTCCTCGACAGAAGGACAAGATGACGCGCCTGCAGGTTCTAAGAGGTACTTATCAACAGTCGCCTCTGTCGTGATCTCTTCATCAAAATCGGCCTCAACTGAATTGACCATTTCTGCGTGACAGCCAGCGGTGAGGATGTCCTCGGTTAGGTCGGCCAAAAAAGAAGGTACACCTTGTTCAAGTAGCTCGTATTTGGAGGATATTAGGTCACCTTCACGCAAAAATAATGGTCGCACTTGAACCATAAATTCACCATGGGGATCAATTACAAACTGGCCTTTAAGCCACTGTCTCAGCATCGAAACATACGGCCTCATTGATTCACGAAGGCAACGTTCATAGAGTTTCTGTACTACGGAGTTGCCTGAGTTGCCCATTAGCTTAAACAGATGAGAGAGAATTGGAGCTCCATCTAAACGGTCGTTCCTTATAGTAACACAGAGATCGGATAAAGTTAGGAGTATCACTCGTTGTTGGGCTAAATGTTGCTGAAGCAGCTTAAGAGTAAATTTGTACGCTTGGTCGGAGATCGTAACAAGTAGTAGGCGAAACGTGGTCAAGACTGCGTTCAGACAGCCCACTAATGATTGAAGTGTCAATGTATATCCCGTGGACTGGTAGTCGGTGATGAACTGTCTGATGGCACTGTGATGGCGGGCGAGATCGGCGAAATCCTTGGCCTCGGTTACAAGCTGAGGATTCAACTTGGGGTGGAAATGTATTTTGCACTCGCCAGATTTTCCACGTTCGCTCCACACAAAGTCATGAGGTGTCAGTCCAAGCACGCAGAGAACACCTCGAACAAGCAGCCGTTCCTGTGTCTCGACACTGTGGCCTTCCAGCCCAGAATATAGGGGTATAGGTTGCGCCAAACCGTACGGGAAGTTCCCCCTCGTGAGGTGGGTCGATTCTTTGCTAACATGGTCGGGTCGTTCCAAAGTTCCTTCAAAACCCCGAAGAAGCTCCATTTCAACGGGATTTTTTACGAACCTCTCACTGTCATTGTTTGCGCCGCCAAAACCCCAAAACAGAATGAGCATGTCAAGTAGCGTTGAAGCCGCATAGAAGCTTTTGTTTTCTCACAGAAGGCTCACCGGGGTTCGCCTTAGTGTTGAATTTCCGGCCATAGATCGAACGACACATTCGTTTTGTGATATACTAGGTAGTTTGTGTAAAAAACGAATACTTTTTTGCTAAATTTAATTCCGAAGTTATAAAATTAGTTTTTGGTAAACACTGCAATAGCTATGCAAGAAACGACAAACATGCAAGCATGTAAGTATTTTGAAATAATCAACTGATATTATTGCTATAAGTATCTAAATTAGAGTACATATAATAACACCAAATTTTGGGGTTGGCACCCGTCGTAAGCTTAAATCTACAGGAACACCTCAGACAAGGAACACTTCGGTGAAAGACGAGCGTGCTTTCCCTCACCTTACAGAAACTCAATTAGATCCCTATAGACATTTGTATCAGCTTATGACAAAACGAACTAGCTGAAATCTACGGTACATTTTCATTTAGTGTAATTGTACATTGTTCAAGAATATGACTCGTATAATTCTTTACATACTTAACGTGCTACAGCACAAAAATATCTGTAGTAAGCAATATTGCTAATAGAGCGACGAAGCCCAATGTCAAATATATTACGAAAGAAGAATGTTACCAAATTTTTGCCGTTAGTTTACATGATATCACGGCTACCAACCTTTCTTCTTTATCACAGCCTACATAATGACAATTAAGACCTACAATTTAATTGTTTGGTGAGCAAAATTAGGTGTCTGTAAAACTATGGCTCAAATTTGACGTAAATGCTAGATTGATTACAAAGCAAATGCCGTAATTATAGTGAATGACTAAGAAATAGGTAATCTAGGTCTAATTTGAAACTTAGGTCTCTAATGTCATATTTTATCCCAGACACGCCTATCTCTAATGTGCCTTTATAAATTAGACAGTCCAAATCTAACGACCATTGACCTGCACGCATACACGTATACCGTAGCCTGTTTTCGCCCGCCAAATTATGTTTATTAAGTTCAAGAAATATGTTTTGTGTTGTAAAATCAAACTGCTATTCCGTAGGGGACTAAAAACCCCCAGGAGGTGACACCGATGTGTTTTTGTTAACCTTCTTGATAGAATCCAAATTTACATATACTAGAACATGCCAGAAATGTTTTCTTCCGATTACCAATGGTAATTATCTGGACGCGCTTTTGTTTTTGAACGGTGGATTTAAAAAGATACATGATTTTCGGGAATAACTAATGGGCAATTAGATAAAAGCTAATATAAATAAGAGAACGCAACAGAAGTACATTGACATCTTTCTCTGTAACGGGCTTGGCGGTTGAGTATTCTAACAGGTCTGCTTTGATCATGATCTGAGCCGTTTGTACTCAATTCATTTAAACTCAGTTGATTGCTGAGTCAGACGCGATGTATCATGAGCCAGTTTTTTCAGAGCGCGTGTTTAATTTACACATACACACAAATGTTTACGGAATTTTTTTCACAAGAAAGTATTTTTACAGTAGAGGCAAACCTGGTGGGATACATGGAAATTGCATAATGACCAGGCCGAGTGCCTTTATTTTACGAGCAATTCACGTAATTAGCGAGAAGACTTTCGAAACGGAAGCGATAAAGCACCTCAAGCCGAGGGTCGGCCACGAAAAATAAAAGTTGATGAGAAGAAGCTAGGCCAAGGCTCTCTGATCTCGTTGGTAACTTAAATGAAGTAGATTAAATTTTATTATTATTATTATTATTCTTATAAAATCTGCAGGTTTTATTTTCCTATCCTTAGTATATTTTTTCTATACCACTGAACATGCAGTCAGTGAGGAAGGTGTCGTTTTCTGCTTTTTCGTTATAATTATTTAAATTCGCTGCAATGTAGTATGCCAAGTTTTTCAGTATATTTTCACTAACTTTTATTTGAAACAGGGTAGTCAGTGTCTCAAGTTAAAACTTAAAATTTGCGATTTTTACCCAACCAAGGTCAGGTTCACGTGCAGCTCTTGGTGCTGATGGGAATCCATTTCTTCCATTGTCGCTGACAACAACGTCTTTTTAACTGAACTGCTGCTGTTTATCCTCTCTGGACTTAGTTTTTTTGCTCTCTTTTATGCCCCTTCTTCGCCCATTGTTTGGCCCCCAACCAAACTCACCTGTATCTCAAAAAATTAGTGGGTTGCCATTATGATACGATAGCAGTGCGTTGTAGACGCTTTCGAGGCGAGGAAGATCAGCGATCGTCAACCTAGCCACAGCTATTCCAAATAGACAATTGGAAGCTCGTTGGAATTGTATTGAATCTTGACAGACGTAATGTTCATTTGAAGTAATAATTTTTGCGTCGAATCGAACCAACGCGCGTCCTGCTACGACGCGCGTGTTTTTTACACTAGTTTTTCAATCCGACACTGGTGCCGTCAAGCGTTTCTCCAAATATATATAGCTATTACTGGAACAACTATAAGACACTCAAGTGCTGTCCACGATTACCTACCTGTTTCTTCGGTATTTTCTTGCCAAGAAAAACTGAAACAGCTGACAGTGCTGGCTTTAGCTCATACGCGTCGGCAGGTTTAACACCGGATGCCACCAGCAATTCGCTTCGTTAATGATTTTCGGTTTCTTTTGTCTATTCGAACGATTTCGTTACGGCGGCGGTTGATATCACCATTGAATCAACGGTGAAACCTTGCGAGGCGGTTATGATGTGTATTGTTCAAGGAGTAAAGCCACGTTGAATCCATTCCCCTGGTGATTGTTATACATTGCTCTTCTATACGGAAAGTTTCGAAAGAGACGAAAGGACCAATATCAGTGAGCAAGAAAGATTGTTGTAACTGTCAACAAGCTGCCGACAAATAATGATTCATGCTGCAATACGTTAAACGCATAATGTATGGTGGGGGATTTTCGTATTGACTAAGGAGAATTAATCTTCAAATGCCATTTGGTTCGCGGACGAAATTTAAATAGACGAATTCTATTAGGACGATAATAGAACTAGCCGTATCAGGATTTAACGGCGGATTGAGCATTGTGATTTTTGACTGCATGCCCAACAGGCGATAGGAACAAGCAGATTCCTCAATGT
Source organism: Varroa jacobsoni (assembly GCF_002532875.2). Lineage (NCBI taxonomy): Eukaryota > Metazoa > Arthropoda > Arachnida > Mesostigmata > Varroidae > Varroa > Varroa jacobsoni. Next base: position 56,806 of record NW_019213365.1, on the reverse strand, counting down.
CTCTTCGTCGTGCCTCCCTTTCTGCTTGTGTTGCTTATTATTAGCAGTGTAACACTTCTCTTGGAAAAGTCGTTTCACTTTATTATCTCCTTCCTTGTTGTTTAATTTCTCCGATCTATCGAACAGCTCCAGCCCGAGTCAAAGATGTTCAATGAGAAGAGGAACAAGCAAGCCCATACGCGGGAGTTCTGAACAATCTTTCAACAAACGTTAAATGAGGTGAAGTCTAAGTCTATAAAAAATGCGGATTTTATATATATACAACAATTAAAATAATTGCTTGGACGGAAGCGCCTTACATCGCCCTGTTCCTATGAACAGCGCCGATTAAGATATAGAACTTTTTCTTGCCGAAAAGCAAGCTATAACCTTTACGATTTGCTTTCAATATAGGAAATGGGCTCCTTGGACGACGAGCTACTAGTAATAGACCACAAAAAAACGTATGCATATTTTCGAACAATCAATTTTTGTGTCTTTCTCGTGTGTGTGACGAAAATTGACTTCTTCAGTTCAAAGTTGTTCTTCAGTTTATAACAGCTGATTTACCTATGAGCACGTAATCTAAATACTAAGCAAACCGGTGAATTTTCAGTTCCTTCTCGAGAAAAATTAAAAATACGCTCATTTCCGTCATAATGAATTGCAGCCATGCCAAACTCCGATGTACAAGTACGTCGACACAGAGCCTAATGCCCCTAAATAAAAATGCTATTGTTCCATTAGTGCATCTGACTCAGCTTTGTGTGTTGCTGAAGCAAAGCATAACAATCTATAGTTTATATATACGTACGTACATACATACACACATAGAGACGATACGTTGGGGATAGTGTATCCATAGAATAGTTCGGTATTATTCGTCTCGATCACTTTAAGAGACCTCTTTTTTTTTGTTACCTATGTTTAAGGCGGAAGTTAAATGTTATTATTTATATACAAATACTGACTGTTCATTTATTATGCTATAATGACGGCGTCCCATCACTTGCATTCATTGTCTCATGAATTCTTGAATATATGTATATTCAAGGTCCACCGTTCATTGCATTGTGTGCAGCAGCCGGGGCTGCTCTAAGACATGAAATACTGATATACTTGTCGGGTTGGACTGATTTGTGCTTAAAAACGTCATTGTCGCTTGTCTCTTTTCGTCTTATTACTTAAGCGGTTAAGCTAGCTCAATAGGGAAGGGAAGTGTGTTTCGCAGTCTCCGGGCGTTTCCTTAAAGGATATTTTTTGGCCTCTTGCCAGGGCCAAACAGATTTTACGTGAAGGTGACAAAGTAAAACAGTTTACGCTGCTGATACATGCGAAGAGAAGATTAATAGAATCAAGAAACACAAAACGGTACGATAAATGTGGTGTAAGCAGATGAAGAGCGTTTACGAAAAATAAAGTGAGTTATTTTTAGGCTTTTAGGGACTAAATAGCTGTAACGTTATCAGTGTAAAACAATGAGTGTCATTAATAGAAATCACCATCTCTCGCATGCAGATAATTGCTTCTATCTCCGCTACAATTTTAAACCTATCTTTTCGCCAGGTGTAAGAGTACTTTTTCGGTCAACTGTAAACCTAAGTGTTTCAAATGTTCAAGCCTACTTTTCCCACTATTCCTCCATTTGTATTTTAGCTGGCTTCAACTTGCACTCAAAGGCCGAGCCGGAACTCGTGCCGGACGTTGAAGTTAACTTCATAGACGAAACGTTTTTCTCTTTAGTAAGCACAAAAACGCTAGCCTTGTGTGACATTGTATACAATATAAACCTTAGCCTATGTTCGAGTGTAGTGCACTCTCAGTGGTGTCCTCTGATTCTGTTCTGTTGACTTTATTATCGGGTTCAGCTTAAGCAAAACGAAATCATATGTGATTCGCAGGGCACTAATTTACACAATGATTATATCGTATTCAGAGGCAAACACTACCTGCATTTTGTTACAGAGTCGAGCCTTTTTACCTGAAATCTTATTCAGTTGAAATTTTATCAGCCGTTGTGCCCGTTCAATTATAGGCTGACTGCAACAATATTATAATAGAGAAATTATGATGGTGAAGAACTTATCTTCTCGTTAACTGTGAGGCTTCCGTGAAACTTGTAAGTTTTACCAAAACAGCAATGGACGCACAGTAACTGCACGTATTATGCTGTAATTTATTCCTATAACAGTGGTGTGTGATATTTTGAACACTCCGTAAGCAACGTGGACCTATTTAGTGCCCGTTCTTACCGCATACTAAAAAAGCTAGGTACGAATAAAACACACTAAACAGTCTCCAAAAGAACGCTTTATTTAGAAGCGTATTGCTTGTCGCTCGAATAGATGCAAGACGCTATATTCATTCAAATGCATTGAAGATTTCCATTGAGAATAGAAAAAATCCTTCGTTCTTAGTGAGTTATGTACGTAATTAAGAACTAACTACTATTTCAGACCCTTGATATATCATAGTTATTTGGAAACTTCCATTGGCGTTTAACACTAGACGCGTCTTCAACATTTACTTAACAACTGGGCAACAGCTATGCTAAATCGTTAGAAAAGGGGTGAGACAAATGAATCGTACTGGGAAGCTAAGAAGATTTTCGCCGTTGTATGATGATATTTGAATATAGAAAGAAACAGAGATTAAGCAGGCTTCGCTAATTATATCTGTAGCAATTTATATTGTAGTTTAACACGAGTGAGTTTTTAAAGGAAACATGAACAACTCGTCAAGGTTTGAGTTTGATGGTTAGCCATTAACACCTTTAAGGTTACTTGGCTTTAAGATGACGTTGCGTACAATTCTATGTTAAGCCGCTGTGTCACACTATAGTTTCAATGTGTATGTACTCTTGCCTTAGGGTATCAATATAATGTAGACAGGCAGAGTCTTTTTTCATTTCTTTCTAAGATATACAACGACACTTGATGCTTGGCGCATAATTTTCAAACGAATCCAAGTACCAACACAATGTAGACTTGATGACATGAAACGCCACCTGTCAATGGCGTGTAGCAGATGTGCACAGTATCAAAGTAGACCGACCCTTATTTCAGAGTGGAAAATCCTATACGTGTTCGACGATACTTCGTATCTGCTACTAAAATTCACTAGCCGAAGTATCGACCCGCTCCGCGTTTGGAGAACTAGATAGCGATCATAAGCAATGCTGCGTAGAATGTAAGGTACAAAGAATCATTACTAGGCTTGTTCGGGTCTTCCATCGGCTACTGAAATCATCGATGAGTATTTAAAAAAAAAACAAGAGATATGTTCCGTTTTGGAGAAAGAACCAAAATATTTTTATTGCGGCCTTCGAGAGTTCTTTCTTAATTGATCATTAACTCCATCGGGGGGTTGTGGCACCGCAATAATCTTAATAAAAAGCATCGTCAGGTACAGGTATTTCGACCTTCACCGGTAATAGTCTACTCGATTGCACCGCGCCCTTTTCAAAACGCCATTTTAGTACAAAGGTATACCATCTAAAATGTCCAAAACAGCACTGGCATGGTCAGAGTTAACGACCGTCGTTTGTCGATATTTATGGACCGTGTCAAATAGGTAAAAGTCGATGGCAAACGCATAAGAAGGCTCTGCCTGAGTTGACTACACGAAGGGTTGAGGTTAAAGTGGCTACTGTTCAACCAAAGCCAAGGCCATGTCATAAGCTAAGATTTAGATGCCCTCGGTATTACGACTGTATTGCAAATTTGCCGAGGTATCTGACTATGTAACTATTCTTTTAAACAACGTGACCGACAGCAGCACAATGCAACGTCGACGTGAAACTGAGATGGGAAGGTGGCTAAAACATCAAATCAAGCGAATAAAAATAGTTTCGTTCTTCTTGTCAAGGGAAGAATGGGAAACGAATGATACCCATCTGCGGCTATGTATAGAGAGCTAAGTTTGGCAGAGCGTCTCTTTTCCAGACCCAGGTTATCTAATATTGTATTCTCTTATTTGGATCTAATATGACCGATCATGTCTAGTAATAGTTTCTGAGAAATAATCAAATATGATAGGAAGATGTAGCGCTTCGGTACTTTTTTCATAAGAAAGTTAGTTTCTCAGATGCCTTGCTCCCTGTCATTCCACTAACTTTCAAATAGAAACTGAGTTGGGATATGACTTATCGATTACCGATACTGATTCCATTCCCCATCCGCGATTGTTACCGCACTTAATTATTAAATTGACCTATTTTTTTCGCTCTATTGTGAATCGGCACAAACAGTGTAGGGACTTCCTGAGAAATTTTTTTTGGCCTTAAAAATCGCTACTACTCGTATAACATGGTTACTGATCAAATCAATTCCATGGACTTTTCGTTGTATGAACACACGTGTATTCCAGGTAATCTCAATAAAACTAATATTTTCATTATAAGAAAGTTCATACGGATGTGAGATTCAAAGGAACAGTTACTCAAAACTCCCCTCTATAGACGAAAACAAGTGCATACAGTTACGTATCTCATGGCTCTCAAAAAACTGGTTCAGTCAAGAGCTAAGCCATTTACCCAGATATAAGTATGTCTAAGAGACATGTGCCTTTACGTTCTATGTAGCAATGAATTTGATGTATAGCATAAGCAGTTTACCCTCCAGGAGCGAAGAAGCGGTCAAAATAGGTATAAGTATTTGATAGGTCCAATGGATCCGGCCACCCGAGCAGCAACTGTAATGCTATAACCGACGATTCCGGAGTCATCAGGCAGACACGTATGAGCCCAATTTTTAGACCGTGTATCGTGCTTTGGCCGACGATAGAAAACGTAGTTAACGATAAAAAAAGAAGAATACAACAATTGCCATTTATGTAATGAAGTACGTCTCCATCTTACCTCTTGAAATGTCTCTAGATTCATATGAAAAAATACCGCCTGGATCTTCCTGAAGTTAATACCAATCCTCGCTCATACACTTTATGATGGAAACTTGTTTCTTAACTATCACCTGTATCGTTTTATTTGGGCAGTCATCTAAATCTAACGGATGACTAGCGGATTCGTCAAATAGCGCAGACAAATGTTCTTCTGTTATGTTCAAGAATATTTTAATACATATTATGTAAGGCTAGAAATATCCTTATGCAGAGTGAAGCAAAAGTAGGTTTAGGATTCAACTGACAAGCAACGTTTCCTAATTGAAAGTAGTTTATACAAAACTTACGTGTTTTGCAAAGCGGTGCCGCTATAGGCTATCCTTAGTGCACTGCTCATCGTTATGCCTATTACGCTCGGGAAGCACTCAAATGTTTATTCTAGGTCTGCTAAACACAGGACATTCCTTTCAGTCTACCGCGGTTACATTCGCCCCTCAGCACGTTATCTCTTTCATTTTGAACAGATTCAAACAAACGAAGTCTCGGTAACACTGTAGTAAGTTATAGCGTCTTTGTATCAGAAAGGAGTCATCACGATTCAACTCAATATTTGACTCGTTTACAATCGTGTAGTGTATGCATGAACCAGATAACCTGCTTTCGCATCCTGATGAAGTGTCTGTCGGAGCGGGGCCACAACACGCGACGCGACTCCCGCCGCGCTGCAGATGGCGGCTGAAGCAGCGACGGCAGCGGCACAGCATATGTTCATTCCACTCAGTAATCATAGAAAAATTATGCAGAAAATACCAGTCGTGAACCGGTTCAACTCGCTCTCTATATAAAACGCTCGATTTAGTACGCTAATGAGGCTGCAGAGACACCATTCAACAGACAGGGCGTCAACCAATAGACTTAACACCCGAGATTCCCCAGCAAAAAGCTGGTTTTCATATTGCATTACGTGTGCAACCTGTACTTTGGTGAATCCTTCTTCACCAAAACTAGCTTATCGATATTTATAAACGCTTCATTCTGCTGAAAGATGAGGCGAGTGATGCAATCTCAAAATACTGTCGTTGTCCTGCGACGCCATTTGCCCACAATTACGAGGTTTACCGAGAGTGGTAACATTAGGATTTGTGCTACTGATGTCTCCTTTACCGTCGCAATCTGGGAGTATTACTTGTACATAAGGCAGTCCTGCTATCAGACGCCTATGATCAACCCTAATGACTGTGACCGTATGATTTCCAAAAATAAGTTCTAGCAAAGATCTTCCTTTCTTAACGACTTCACTTCTGCCGGTATGTGTACATACATATCTCATATATGTACGTATGATATCTGCTTTGCAAAAAAAAAGCCAGATCGGCTAGATGACTGCATTAATATAATAGATCGTCAGTTTACAATGCTGTACCACGCCTATACTGGTGATAATAATAATCATCATCATCTACACGTGAGACTCGATATTGCGGTGATCTTCCTGGGCTATCGCCAATATATTGACGTCGATTACTGAAGTTATAATTGTTCGAAATCGTATGTATCACTGTGCCAACTACCCTCATTATTATGGCCAAACGTTACGACAGCTAGTTTAACTAGAGCTAAAGAAAAAACGGGAAAACAGTAAAAAGCGTAACGAGGAAAGCGCTTTCTCCGAGCGAATCTGTAACAAAAACGACGCTATTTGTAAATTAGGCTGGGAAACAGCTGATATGTAAGGTATAAATTGAATCGAGCACCTCTGACAGACTTTGTCATTTGGTTTAAGACTCAAACAAACTAGGTATAAGCAAACCCTTCTTCTTTATCACTAGAAAAAGAAATGCCAAAGAAGAAATAAAGAAGTCTGAATGGCTTCTGTGTCTAGTAGTAGAATGCATTTCTGAACTGCTCAAATTTGCCCTAGCTACGGAAATATTTAGAAAATCTTATTAATTGTTAATTTAATTGCGAGTTTGTCGTTATGCTTAAACGAAGCACATGCTTCGAGAGTTGGGGCGGGGCGGGAAAATCAAAATTATTTTTCTGGAGAGTTGTAAGTATGGGCGTAAAACCTGCGCAATGGCCATAGCGCGAATACCTGGAAAAATATAAATTTGTGGTTCGTAGCGATGCCGAATGCGCTTGCCCCTGAACTTACGCGAAACCGGCCTGCATTGGTCAACAAGCAGGTCGCTTAAGTCACGAAAATTACCGGTTCTAGTCTGCATATCGGGATAGATTAGTCTCACTTAGATGAATTTAATGCAAACACTCTAATTATACAATCGATGCGGACGACTTGCAATGTGCAGTTCTCTTTTTTTTGCGTTGTGAAGATAGCGTCTCTGATCAGCCTAGCGAATATACGGTTCTGCAATAACAAAACCTCGACCAAATAGATGCTCAGATATTTTTACAAACAGTTTAAGCTCAACGATTCACGTTACTGGAACGCAACGTTCCACCTAAGCTTTGGGCAGCTTAGTTTGTCTTCCATTCGTCGTATTTTCTGCGGACTTTTCTCTCCTGGCCCTGTTTATCCCGTCTCCCTATACAGGCTCAAATCTGGCATCGAAGAATTCGTTCATCCATAGTCTGAGCTTCTCCCTATTCCTAAATATGCAATTACAATCTTCGTTCACCAGTAATGGGAAAACGAGGTAATCCGTCTGTACGAAGTTTTACCACTACAGTTGGTAGTCTGGCATTGTTATGGGGAAGGATCATTTTGCCTCGTCTGATCAATCTATCCTATTAGATGAGTTTACCTACTCGACGCACTTGAGCCATATACGGATCTTTGTTGACCGTCCTGTCCTTCTCAGGCAATTCCCAGTATGTAAGACTCTTCCAGCTTCACAAAACGCAAGCTGTATTGTAGTTGAGTGTTGTCCACGCCTGAGCGAGACACTAATGCCGTGTTTGCTCGCGATCTTCGCTGAATTTGTGGACGCGTAATCTTCGGTTAAGTGTTATCATAGATTTAAGATGGCCCATGATGGTCACATGTTCAAAGTCTTTTTTTGATCAAATTGTCCGACATCGTTATTCAAACATGTTTCAAGGCAATCCTTATTGATCTTGGATAGCTGACGGATAGCGGAATGCATCTTTCATTTGTGTAATACTTTTATTAGCCTTCGGGAAGCACCACTGAGCAAGACTCTGTAAAGGTGGCTGTTTCAGGCATAGGCTACCGTTCACGGCCCAAATGTTTACGGCCTTGCTAGCTTTTTCGATTCTGTCAAAAAGCAAAATACAGCAATCTTAAAATATCAATTTTTTTGCCAAGAACATCCACCTTTGAGGCCTGAATTTGAGGATAGATTCCGTTTACTGCGCAATGAAATAATAGCGCTATAATGATAATAATAATAACAACGACGTAACAGTATCAAATAAACAGTGGAGAGGTAGAGAAAACAGGAATATAGACAAAGTTACTTGTGCACCGATTGAACATTTTATCACCTACAGAAGATGTTATTTTAAAAATCTTACCTAGTACAATTTTGGCTGTAACATCCTGTTTTTTTTTTCTAAGTTAATCTCTTTGCTCTACCGTGCACGTAGTAGTAAAATGTTCCTGGTCTAGGAATGGTGACAAATTACTAGATTGTACCTTATAATATTGCGCGGTAGCTGTGTTCTTCCTCCTTCTCCAATGGATTTTCTTTCGAGAAAAACACTAGGCCGTTACTTGGAAGGTATTGCCCTTTCGCTTTCACGTTGGCCAGTAATAATGAGAAAGATAGGTCGCTTGTTAGGGTCCAGAAGTGGTCGGATGTTAACATTGTCCTAACATTAATTGATTTAATTGTCCGAAAAAGCGACTGATACTCTAATGCACTTTTGCAACGACTTGGCTCTATTATAATAGAAGATGTGATTGATCGAAATGCCTAAAAAAGTCCCGCTTCACTGCGGCGAATTTTCTTATTTTACAAAGATATACTGACTTGCTTGTTACACATATAGACTGACTGAGCACAAGATTTATGCCCCTAAAAAAACGGTAAACACTGATCGACTAACTCGAGAAGGAGATCTGAGAGATTGTGACGAGGCCAATGCTATAGATCAGATCAATGTTGGCTCTGGAAAAAATTAAATTCATTCTGGCGAAACATGTGAGATTAATAAATAAAGACAAACATTAAGGATCACTTATTTAGTATAGGACATTTCTACGTGCTGAAGATCCATTTAACAGACTTTCATTATTATAGCGGCGTGCACCAATCGACTCTACGTGCTTGATTTAGCAACTTTAAGTAAATTGTGAGGGGTAAATAATTTCGCGGAAAAATGCCTACGAGTAGAATTGGATGCTGTGTTCTGACAGTAGGTGATTTTTTCCAAAGTTATCGCTCGGTACCTAGCTAAAGGTGAAAAGCCGCCATATTAACTTCAGCTCTAATTTTAATTTTGTTACCCTCTTCTAATATTAGGTTAGCGTACATAATCTTCAATTTACATAGGTAAATAATAAAATGTATAAATAAAGGTGCATCGGTGTTTGGTAATTTAGCTTCCATAAAAGCTTTGTAAATTAAGAGCTCTTAAGTAACTTTTTATGGGGAGTGGACTGTTATCAACAACGGAATTTAATTTTAACTTTTATTACTGAGAAAGCCGACTAGGTAACATCGACTAAAAACCAAATATATATATATATAGAATAGCGCTTTTTGAAGTACATCATTTTCAAGCAATATTTATTATTTCATGTATAACGTCCATCCAAAAAAGTAGCTCTCCCAAAGCTTTGTCGGCGGTCTTTTCCGAAATAGTCATTATACTTAGACGGTGCGTTGATTTAGTTTTCTATCACATTTTGTTCACTGAAGGCAATTTGACTGATGTATAAGTGTTCCGTACCGAAATCACTTACGCATATTATAATAATAAAAATTAATATAAATAGGTATTTCTAAAAATTGAAGCCGGACGGCCCCAGATTCAGAATTACCTATTTGCAATAAACTTTCTTCTAATAATGAATTAAATAGAATAAAAATGTGTGTATCATCAACAGCTTTTGACGGTTTCACATAGTGGACATATAGCTCGCCTCGTTCATTCAACTGAGTTTAACCCAAGTGGCTTCCACCCCAAATCCCCTCGATGATATTCGAGGTTGTTCTTAAAATTCTAAAGGAGCTTTCCGATGTTGGTCTGAACATTTCCACTGTCCTAATCACCTTCTGTCTCTGTATTGCCTATTTTGGCGTAGCTTGCTTAATCTATGTATATATATTTAGCTAATGTCTCGGGAAGTAATTACATAGATGACGTCTTTGCAATAGCCCATGGGAAATCTCCGTCTTCTATTGAGTCTGGGCCTGAACACTCATGCTACCATCGTAATCTGTCTGTATTGATAAGCTGGTCATCACCACCTCTGCTAGTTGAAGCAAGGATCATTTCGTTGGCAGTGCTGTGTCAGCTACCTTTTAATGTAAGTGTCTCTTTCTGGTCTCTTACCATGCACGGCAACTGGATTCGAGACAGATTCACTTGGACGGCAATGTTGCAGCTGCTATTTGGTGTTCTGCAGGAGGTTACTCTTTATGGTAGTTCCGCTGGTTCGCGGACCTCCACGAGTACGTGCGAACAGGAACTGATGGCGGATACCTTCCTCGGTTTCATTGACTACCCGACACGAAAAAAAAACTTATGAATCCAGTGGTCAGGCAAAGGACAGTAAATACTCAGCTTCTTCTATAGTCTTTGACGCCCACATGTGTCTTATTACCTATATATATATAGCAGAAGCGAATAAATTCGGTCAATCAAGGAAACCTAACTACATTTATCCTCGTATTTATTCTCGACTGGTCTTGTGACAGCAAGTATAACGCAGTGTTCTCTGGTCAGAAAGTTGACGATCCACGAATGGGGGACTGTGCGTGGCCAGGCTCTTGTCCTGCGAAGTCTGTTTTTCCGCGTATTTTTTCTTAGCTTTCAAGGCCATCTTGTTTTTGTCGAAGAAGAGAAAAGGGGATAAAGCTTTCGTTAAGTAGAGTAACCTTGCTAAAACCGTCGTACGCCTCTCAATAAGCTCTCGAAGCGAAAAGCAAAATTCTAAAAAAGCCGCTCTGCAAAATATAAGGCTTCTTGACTGACTAACGAATCAAATAATTTTATTTGTCTAGCTTTAGATGTGTGACCAAATAAAATCTCTTTGAAATGTTACACACTTCTTTTTTTGTTGTAAAGTTTGCTAAAATAGTTTAACATTAATTTACCTATAGTTCACCAATAACGGCTACTATAGTCAATTGCTGCAACCATTTAATAAGTGCTCACTTTTTAGAGAACCCCAGTTTAATCAATAACCTCATTGAATAGTTCAAACTTTATGCTGAAGAAGATATTCCATCTTCCATTTTTAATAACAGAGAAACCATAACATAATGACCATAACAGTACCAGAGATGCGCTAATAGATTTAATTTTAGGTAGACTTTATTTCACTGCAATTAATAAGTCAATTTGAAGTTGGTGGCGGATGATTTGACATGCTGTTCAAAAGATCCAGGTTTTTTCCAACGGGTATTTCAGGCCAATTGATTTCTATACACCTTCCGAAGTCCGTTTGCCTGTTACTCGTGCTTTGTGCTGTATGGAAAAATAATTTTAGGCCGGCACAATTCAACTAGCAAGCTATTAGAATAGAGGAAACTGATGTCTACGAGAGATTCGATACGGATGCTCGACGTTATAAGGCTCACAGTTGTAGTATCGCTTCACTTAAGATCTGACCTTGACCCACTCAGCGGTTTTATCGCGATTCTACGTTCCGCAATCGGAAGAACGAAAAATTCAGCTTGTTTTAACGCAAACGATCTGGATAGCGTCCAATAACTAGGGATAAGTTTGGATCACGAATAAAGCCCGGGATTTGGTAAGGCACAGAGTGGCGTACGGCCATTCTCTAAAGTATGCCACATCTTAAAGAGAGAACGTAAGCCCCGAAAATATTTTTGTGAAATATTAAATAGAGTCTAAATCTGTTTTGAATGGATATAGTATGTCGAATCTTGCCAAGGAAGAGTAACTTCATAGTTTTGAACACTAAGCAGTGTTTACAATATGGCCGCACATCTAATTGGGCAATGTCCGAAATATCGCGCGATTTAATACCATAGATGAACAGTCGGAAGGGCTCGTTTGTCCTTGACTGCACCTTGACCCCCGTCACCAACCTTCTTTGACTGCCATTTCTACATTACTTGATCTATTTTATTGCGGTTAGCTTTTTACCCCATCACATTTGTCTATCAAATGCAGTTTTCTGTTGCCTTATTTTCAACATTCTTTCTGTAGCTCAGGCTTTATTCGCTGGTCGTTTTAATATGTCGTACCTAGCGATTAGCATTATTGGTGTTCCCCCTTACGTAAAACGGAAGCATTATGGAAACGTTATTTATGCTTCCATAATGCTGCTAGTTTTTCTCATAGAGCTGGGAAATTGCCGCATTTGCGTCCATAACCTTACAACCTCGTGCATTTACACAGGCAGTACTAAGCTATCGTTTCACAAAAATACTTAACTGTGCTTCTAATATTGCAAAAAGGAGAACCCATTAGCTACCTAACAACAGCTTTCACTTCTATTCTAATTGACAAAAACACGGAACGTGCATAAACAGAGGAAGTGGACGTCATATAACTCGTCCAAACAAGATGAGCTTGGTTCCTTCCGCCTTGGGGAACTATTGATGAATCAGCAGCGTCACGGCATTCACATTAGCGCACAAATATCATAAGTTGTACTGCAGCGCTACCGGCGAGTAGCGACTGCGGTGTATATCTGTATGTGCGTCTGCGTGACACTGTACGTATCTGTGTCTCCTGCTTTGTCCACACCTATTGCAACAGTTATACTTGATTTTAAGAGGTGCTTGGCAGTCCTTATCGTGTATCGAACCTTCCGGTATAGCTGAGCGAGACGGAGGTCGAGGCGAGCAAAATAGGCCCGGCAACCGTAGCAGTGGAATAGCCAGTTACATACGTTTTTCTAGGATAGATCCGGACGGAAATATTTGTTAGCGCTGTCATCATAGCAGTCGACGACTAGAAAGGGGGTACTCCCTAGGCTAGTTCCGGAAATGACGCCAGATTCAAATTTACGTCGTCAGAATGAATGAGAATTAGTAGTCGTTCACCACTTAAGCTTAACAGCGAAACGCCCAACAGGTGGTAGGGGGATAGCGGAACACATAGTCTGTACAACACTGTTGTTGGTGAGAGGTACCGTCGAGCCGGCTATTTGTATTCGCAAATCTAAGTGCTTATATATCTTGAGAGTGGCTCGAGTGCCCCGTGTAAGAATGTCAAGAAGAGATAACGTAACAAGGGAAACAACAAGAAGGAAACGGAAGCTATGTTACGGCTGCTGCTAGTTTCGCTGCAGGCTTTCCTCTGAAGGACTTCAAGCTACGTAAACAGCTCAAGGCGGGTCCGTTGCGAGAGAGTGGCTGACCGGTTACCTTCTCGATGCCACGCAATCACCGATAAGTTGAAGGATCGTCCTCAAAAAAGTCCTGCTGATTGATCGTTACGACGAATACGCGTCATTGACTTCCGAGCTACATAGCAATATATGTCGTATTAGCCCTTGACAACCTGTTCGTTGCATGGGATTGTATAGGTTGTACTTTGCTCCATTTTGTTTCCAAAAACATCTTTTTCGTCTAAGAAGGGTTGTCTGTGCGCCTGAAGTCCTCGCCAGCTCGTTTCCACGTCAGCCAGTCGGATAATCCGTCGTCATCGTTAAAAAGCTCATAGAGCCTGCATCAGGGAAACAGGCAAGCAGGAAGCAGGAGTGAAAATGCATGCGCATAACTTCGTTGTTATTTATTGTGGCAATTACCTTCCGGTTCCGGCTCCGTACTTCCACAACCGCCAACCGCTTCCGTCTCTGCTGCCTTCCGTTCGCTGCTACGTTGCTAGGTTCCACCCAGTGAACGAACGATCGCCTAATACAGGACTACACGGACAAAATGACAAAAAAAAGCGACCTTGTGGACAAATTGTAGAGCGTAGAACCCAGCACTAGTAAAACAGCGGCTGGGGTAGCGGCTGCCGACTAACCGGAGGGTTTTTGCTGTTACCTACAGTTTCGCTGTCGTCGCTGACGACTTCGTCAGGAAACTTTACCGCATAAGCCTGCGAACCGTCAGACAGCGTAAAGGAACGCTTCGGCCTGCCGACGGTAGAGCTTAGTAGCACAACGTTGACAGGAAAGCGAAATGATAACGAAACTAAAGGGTGTAAAAGGCCCGCTGTGCAAACGGGTTAAAAGCGTACGTGGAGCAATAAAACGGTGTAGGACAAGCAGCTAGATCTTGAATATCCAACGTAGGTACAAAAGACTCAACCGGACGCAGCGGCGGCATACTCTAAGTATGGTAAGTGCGGACAGACGTCCAACTCGACCAAACAGAAATCCAAGCAAAGAGAAGCAAGTGTCGTGAAAATAGGTGAAGGAGCTATCACGGAAGCTGGCATGTTTATGGGGTTCTGGGGCGCTACGCCTTTTGGTCTGGTAGTGCGCGACAGAGGTCATCAGTTGAATCCAGGTCTTGGGCGAGAAAGGCGCTAGAACAATCGTTGGTGCCTCAAAACAAATGGTTCCATTGCCTCCGTGCTAAAAAAGCAGTGTATTATAGCATAAACTAACTGTTTTTACTCTACAAAGCCATGACGAAGGGAAGAAAGATACATTGAAATGAGGTAGGCAAGGCCGAATACCCGCAGTATGCAACGACCGGGTAAAAGACAAGCTGCCGCTTGAATAGCGACTCACTTGTTCCTGTTGAAGTATATAGCCTTGTATGGCCTGGCCGCAACGAAGCAAAGCAAAGGCCTGATTGCAGCGAGAGAGGCCGTGCGACGTGGTAACTTCCAGTGAAACGCATATATGTTTGCAAGTATAATACATATTCATGTGGCCATATGGACTAGACAAATTGCTATCTTTTGTCCATATCCTGTCTTATATCCGCTTCCGTTATTTCACCTTGGGTAACCACTCTGGGCGATCAGACAACGACGGTTTTGCACTAAATGAGCATTTTTGTAAAACACACAAACAAGCATAGAGGGAGCAGCACATCTAGTTTGTAGCCATCGCCATCTTTCATTCTGTCGCGATTTGCGTGCTCATTATCCTAAACGATGTTTCCATACCGTTCTGCTGTCGCGGTCACCGCTGCAGCCAAGTCCTACCTAATGGATGGCCTATACTAGGTTTTGCTATCCGGTTCACGTCGCCCACTGGGGCCAATGTTTCTGCTGCAGAACAAGAAGCCAATGTAGCGTTGTGCGTCCTCCGACTTTGCACAATATGCGGTTTACAATGCTCCACCCCTTGTGTTTACCCCGGAGCCTTTTACAGTGAGTTCGGTTGTAGCGGCTGTAACGAAACTGGCACACCTCATGGCAGTAGCAGACAGGCTCAGAGTAGTGTCATAAACTCGCCTTTGTGCAACCTTTTCACTAGCCGGTACCGTCGTAAAGACGTTGCGAAGGAACAGCCGTTCCTGTACTCACGAAGAAAAGGATTCGTTCCCGTTTCCAAATAGTTTACGTTACACTTTGTCGATTGCTATTTGAGATTCCTTGAGAGGTAGGCTGTGCTAGTGCGGAAAGAATGTTGTACGGCTCATAATCGAAGAGGGCTATAGTCTGGAAACAAATTCGAGATACGCTCGCCCTGTTAGGAACATGAAGGACGGCACAAATACAGCAAGAAAGAGGCGGCGTCCATTTGATCATATATCACTGGCATGGTAGGAACCTTAGCGGAGACTATAATCGACTACATGAGAATCGCAATCGAACGACTTCTACGGACACCGGTACTTCCATCTGTCACTAATTATCTTCTCGCCAATATTTATAATGAAGGTACATGTATATAAAGAAAGTTAGCATTTTGTTCGATAGCAATTTACTACAGACGTATATATTCATATGCGCACAACAAGCTTGCTTAAGTAAAACAAACTAAATCATTATATAGTGAGCGAAAGATGTATGCGATTGTTCTAGGATGCTTTTGAAAATATAGCCTTGTTCAAGTTGTCTGGATACATGTAGACGGTGGTTCGAAGGGCGAGAAGCGTTCAGATAGGGCATTGTGTCACTTCGCTATCTATTTCGACCGTGTAGAATCGTCTAAGCATGCTTTAAATAATTGTTTCTATCAATTTTGTTGAAAGACGCGGTACCATGGTAATCTTTTACTGGGGAAATTTTTCACAAATTATAACATCGAGGGAGATTCCTTCCGTAGAAGGATGATAAACGAGGGCATAGATATCTGGTAAAGCTGACGTAAACGAAGGATACTGCCCTTTGCGCTATCGCCACATTATCACCACGAAAGACAGAAGACAGAGGAAAAATAGTTTTTGAATTTGACATTGAAATAACTGAATATATTACTAATTGATACGTATAACTAGCTACCATAGCGCGTTGGCCGCGAATGTGCTTTGCTTCTGTTATTCAGACAGCAGCTTCTTATAGGCGTCTATTAGTTGCAGTCGATTTACTAATCCTGATATGGTAGAATCCACTTTCTATCGAAAGCCTTCTTTTTTAAAGACTTGTGCGCCCTGCACAAGCACACAGCTGTTGTACACACACGTGATCTAGTTGAGAATCATTTGTTGGCATGAAAGCTAGATTATTGTGAAGTAATGAGGTTTACCACTTCATCTACAACTTCGAAAGCGTATTAAGGACATAGGAATATTTCGATCGATGTTCTATCAACTTACAAATTTGATTTAGCCGCAACAGACAGGTCTGAATAAACGTAAAAAAGTTCTTTTGTAGCACGCGAAAACTAGCGCGGATTAATCATTTAATTAACACATAGCGGATTTATCGTATAGATAAAAAAATAAGGGCTCACTTTTTTTCATTTTTTTACGCCCCGGTTAACTTGTGACGTTAAGGTCCCTTCAAATAGAAATGTACACACTTTACGGGTCTAATTTATAGCCAATTTAATTATGATGACGTTGTATAGAGACTATCTGGATCCTAACATTATAATTCAATGTAGGGCACAACTATATATGCGACAAAGATAAGGTAAAACGTTCTATATCTAGCTCTAAATAATGAATACAAAAATGTATTTAGTGTAGGCAATATTAATAATGTAAGGTCATGTTTAATTTGCGCTTTTTGTGGGCAGCTATGAGGGATTACCCATGGCTACAAGCTGACCTTTATTTGCAATATTTCTTGCCCGGAATCTCTATATCGCCCGGTCTTCTGCTTCTATTTATTTGCGTATATATTGCCGGTTCGATCAACTAAGACATAGGTCGGCTTTCATATCCCAGTTTTTTTTCCGAACTTACGTTTTCGCTTATCGTTGTAATGTCTAAAAGGTTGCGAACTTCAACAGTCGAACAGATGTAGTCTCTGGTGCAAGGGAGGCAGTTTGTAGATTGTTTTGTTCCATCATTTTTAGCACAAGTGTTACTGTTGAAGTCTATTTCTGACCCGGATTCATTCAGCTTTGATTCAGCTAATATCTCAGACGAAGTCTGATTCGAATCCGAAAAATTACTACAGCGTTATTAGCTATTGAACTGACTATAGCGAACTAGATTGCAATATTCACACGTATGATGAACATCGATAGGATGCTACAATATGCTATGATATGTTGCATACGGATAAAAAAATTGCACCCTTTTCCTCTTACGAGGTAATCGGCTTTATTAGGAATACGTACCCAGCGTGAGATGTTCGCTAGTATTTGGATCAGTAAAAGCTATATAATTATCCTGCGTACAGATTCATTGGACTTTCCATTTCTATTGAAGAAGCATAGTAAACAGGTCTTAGTAGGTACAAAATCTTCACTGCCCTGGTGTATAGTTATACAGGTACAACTAGACTTCACCCTACCACAAAATCGGTCGAGGGGCAGCAGGGGGCAGACAGCACACTGTGACCATAAAAAAATGACGTTTGATGTCGTATGGCTACTTTTTGCTCAATTTTCCTTTAGCTATTAGTTTATGGTAATCAAATCAGCAAACTAAGAAAGGACCCTGCAGGATTCGTTAAATCAACAATTTGAGGTCGACATATAGCCGAAATTTAAGCAGCAGACGCTCGGTGAACCTTTCGTGTAGTTGTACATCTCGATTCAAAGGCATCCTAACCTTAGTTGTGAACGTTTCCTCTGGCTAGTTCGCGAAGAAAATCACGTTATGCGACTGGCTGGTCAGAAAGGTTTATTCTAGGCTGCAAAGTTAGCTGGGTTTCTGTCAAAGCAATGTGCTTTTTAGCTGTACGGGGGGTGCTTTGGCGATCCGTTTTTTTGACCTTGATCGAAAGATGTGCCTAATAGCAAATCTGTAGTAAACTTAGCGAACTGCAGACACAGATTTCGAAAAAGTTCCCATTCTAAGTTCTAAAATATCTAGTTAAAGATGTGCTGCAGCAAGCGACCGCTGCTTCTCTAATACGGAGGCGATGCTGCTCGTAAGCCCCGCTCACGTGAAAGAAATGTACCTAGACATCCTAATGGAAAAGACATTTATACAGTTCTAGTACAGAGCTATAAATTTGGCAAATCGCTTTCGGCTACTGCTAGAACCTGGTACATACTATTTTCTGAGAAGTTGGGATTGTGATGTTTATTGGGTATTAACTCAGTGAGGTTGAACGTACGTTAATGTCTTGCACTTAATGCCAGACATTCTACATATCGTATTAAGTGAACCGTTTTTATTTATATGCCTATTTTGTGTTTTCACAAATTATAAACAAAACTAAGTTGAAATCACGTATACTTTCTAAGTGACCTCTGTAATTTACCTGGCACTCCAAACTGTTCAATGCTGTAACTATTACGATACGCCCCTATGTGTTGAAGAGCGAATGTTACTCGAATGCAACGTCCTGCCGACCTCTGAGAGAGGATGCAGGGTTTCGAAACGTTGTCGAAGAATTGGCAGATCTGTGGCGTTTCCGTGACAAACCGCAAAAACCCAACTCAGAGCTCGGTCTTTTTATCCGCAATAGCTATGTGCACCGGAACAGAATGGGATCCGCATGAAGTCAATTGAATCTGATCTTTTATGTGACGGCGTTCAATTTGAAATCCTTTCACAGCCTTCAACGTTTAATGTTACGCGCTTCATGTATGCATTTCTCATTTATATACGTAGACACGCTTACAATTATGGTATTTATTTACTCTATATACATAAACACATGCTTACGGATTCCTCATGTATCATTATTCAGTATTTGGTAGATGGTCTTAGAGCATGCGGAAGCGCAGCTAGCTGCTCCAAATTCTTAAAGTAGAGTTCGTATGCTATTGACTTGTATGATGATCTCTGTTGTACGAGCAAACGTTTTCTTTTTTTATTGGCGGATCGCTGTCTTGTAGTAAGCAAATATTCTTGATATTGCCTCAATTAAGGCTTGATGGCAGTGGTCCTTCCGCGAAGGAAAGTGAACACGAAGGACTACCACTATAGATTTTAACCAGGCAACTTGCCACCTAGCGGTTGTTCTCAAAGAAACTATTGTCAAATGTATTAGTACGAAAGCATAGTACAAATAACTCCGGCTACAGCATTATTATAT